>NC_057801.1:142292805-142592805 GCF_018294505.1 Triticum aestivum
AGCCCCTTCGTTTGCACCAGAGAACTCCAACGAGCTCTGAAAAATCGACTAACACAATTTTGAAATTTAGTCTACATTGATTTAACTAATGTGGAATATAAAAGGGGAAAACCATAAGCATTGGGAGTATAGTGTGCCATGGTGGATCTGAAGGTGCAAACCAGACAAAGGCAACTTCGCAACCAATGTTTGCTTTCAACTAGCAAGTAAGTGATGCAGAAGAAATCATAGTAAAGCAGTGGCGATCTATTTTCTTGCTACGATAAATAAGTTGAGCAGCTACGAAAGAGTACCGCCTCTGGTGTGGCGCCGTGTATGCATCTGCTGAGAATTTGACAATGTTGTGATAGCGATGGCTGTCGGTGGCATGGACGCAGATCTAGGAGGGTAGACGGTGGCGGGGGGCGCGGTGGACAAGACGGTCATAGGAGCGGTGCCGGCAAGGTGGACGACGGCGGGGATGAAGCGAGAGGACGGGATGCAAGGATCCCGGTCCGAAGCCGTGGATGAGAGAGGTCGATCTCTTGTAATGGATGGCGGCGTCGGGGTATCAGCTCCTGCATGGTGGAGGAGGACGGCGGTGGATGGGGTAGCGGACGGAGGAGGCTATGGTGGAGAGGGTGTTTTGGCGCCCACGGAGTACGAATGGGGAAATGGAGGTAGAGAGGAAGGGGGGAACCATGTCTTCAGGGTGCGCTTGTCTCAAATGCAAGGAAATTTACAAACTTAGCCCCCATTTCAAATTTCCTACATCACAACAATATTAGTCGGTTGGGTATAGGACGGTAATCTCGCATACACCAAATATTCGACGTGAGTTTGTTTTTGGCGCCCACCGTGTATGAATCGGGGAGGGAGTCGATTTTGGCCAAGGAGACACTGTGTTTTGGCGCCCACCGTGTATGAATCCGGGTGAGAGGCGGTTATGTCACATTTTAATGAAATTACAAACCTACCCCTATCGAAACCTATAGAAATCGAGCAGATAGGCTTTACATGGCAGGGATAGGCAGTAGTAATTTCCATCTCACAGATTTTGGTTTCGGACGGTTACTGCAACTTTCCCCCCTTCGTTCAAATTTTGCAGAGTGCATGTTTACCATGCCGACTCAATTTGAATCCCAATTGTATTCTGTTTTTTTCGGGCAGGATCCATTTTTGATTGGAATAAAATTCTATATACATCATTTTTTTAATATATTCTTTCAAAAGCACAACACCCTTTATACATAAATATGGTTTACAAATGGCATGATCTCAGATTCATAAGGTTGTATCCATCAATTTGGATTTTCAAATATTTGAAACCACTTTATGTTGAAATCCAATGTATGCATTCCTCGCTAACTGTCTCCAATTAATGTGTGTTTCATGCAGGTTTTTTTACTTCTCAAACATGTATAATGTGTTTCACACACGCAACATATAGTGTAATCCCGTTTAGACATTAATTGCATATAAACCATGCATTGTTTCTAATTAAAGAATCTATGGATCACCAATATTGATAAACTATATAACATTACACGTGTCCCCAAATACAAATGAATATGCATGTTTGATACAACAATTTATGTTATGATATTATCGATGTCGTGATCTCCAGTTTAAATATTTGAACCCCCTTTAATCCAGATATTCGTCTCATATAGCTATAACTCATGCTTATATAGGAGTATCTCTCTAGACCTATACGCGTTCATCATCTCTCGGGTATCTCTCGTGCTACTTGTATGTCGACAATGATCTTTTATCTTCGTAACACACTGATGGTACTCTCTCCCTCGACCTTCATCACTTTATCTCTCTCTAAGTATATCTCTCTCCCTGCTATGTGTTTCTAACTATGATTCTCCATGTGGAATCTCTTTCTCTCACACAAACACAAAACTTTGTCGCCTGGGGTCTCATTTCTCTCTACTATTCCCCTGTGTGCTACTCGCACACCCCTCATACAGAGATGTCTTTTGCTCCTTAGGTATGAGAAGCTATGACTCTTCCACTTAAATATCTCTTTCTCACACACAAACACAAACTCTGTCTCCCAGGGTCTCATATTTCTCCACTATTCTCTTGTATGTCGCTCACACACTCTCTCTCTCCCTAGAGATATCTTGCATTCCCTCATATGTCTCTCTAGCTATCACTCCCATTGTGAAATATCTTTCTCTCTCACGGACACAAAAATCCGTCTCTCAGGATCTCATTTCGCTCTGATATTTTTTCGTATGTGACTCACATGCACCCTCTCTCTATCTCTCTCACACCCACACACATAACTCAGCCTTCTGATCCACTCGACTCCTATCTCTAACGCACACTAGCTAGCATCTTTATCTTTCTATTTATCCGTTTCTCCATCAACCTTCTTTCTCGCCCTCACTCTTGCTTCCTATCACGCACACTACATATGTTTCTTTCTACATGCAGTCAAGTGCCCTCTTTTTATCTTTCTCTCACACACACATAACTTCACCCTCTGAACCACTTGGCGGTCATCTCCAACACTCAAACTAGCGGATGTCCCTCTAGCCAGCATCTCCATCTCTGTATCTATCTGTAGTTTCTCCGTCAACATTTCTTTTTCGCACGCAGTCTTGCTTCCTATCACCCACACTATATATGCCTCTCCATACATATGCATTTATAGGTTGATCTCTTTTGCACAATCGTTGTGTCTCACTCCCTCTTCTCGCCATAGATGCATGCTCCAGCCCACGCCACTATCTCTTAAAGACAAAAACACATGCTCAATTGTCGGGCCTTCTTCCCTGCATTCTCACATGCATGCATATTGTCATGCCGATCCATCTCTCCCATGTCGTTGATCTTATGACTTATGTCTTCTTTCTTTATCTCGATCATGCGCGCGCACACACACACACATCCCACATATACATGTATACCTCTCACACATGCACGTTCAAGGTCTCTATGTCTCCATACGTAGTTAATTACCCTCAACCCTAAGCCACATCGAATCGTTCTCTTCTTCTGTGCACATAACTTCCGCCTGGATGGGTAAAACAAACACTCACACTTAACATTCTCCTTCTAGCTACCCCCTCTCACTCTTCCCCTATATCCCCGAAACCAATAAGACCATCCCTTCATTTTATTCCCGCCAACATGCACCATCGATATATAGTAGTCTTTATCGGTGTCTCTCGAACAAACACGTTCTCTCGATGTCGACTCCTCTCACGCGCACACACCTTCTCTTCCCTCTCTAAAAGCCCTTTCTCTCTCACACCCCATCGTTGGTGGCCTCTGTGTAGGATCGAAAGTATGTCTAGAGGGGGGTGATTAGACTACTTGACCAAATAAAAATCTAGCCTTTTCCCAATTTTAGTTCTTGGCAGATTTTAGCAACTTAGCACAAGTCAAGCAATCAACCTACAGATGCAATTCTAAGAGTATAGCAGTGGAATGTAAAAAAATTGCATATGAAGGTAAATGAAGGAGTTTGAGGAAGCAAAACACAATGTTGACACGGAGATTTTTTAGCCGTGGTTTAGATAGGTGGTGCTATCGTACATCCATGTTGATGGAGACTTCAACCCACGAAGGGTAACGATTGCATGAGTCCACGGAGGGCTCCACCCACGAAGGGTCCACGAAGAAGCAACCTTGTCTATCCCACCATGGCCGTTGCCCATGAAGGACTTGCCTCACTAGGGGTAGATCTTCACGAAGTAGGCGATCTCCTTGCCCTTACAAACTCCTTGGTTCAACTCCACAATCTTGTCGGAGGCTCCCAAGTGACACCTAGCCAATCTAGGAGACACCACTCTCCAAGAAGTAACAAATGGTGTGTTGATGATGAACTCCTTGCTCTTGTGCTTCAAATGATAGTCTCCCCAACACCCAACTCTCTCGAATAGGATTTGGATTTGGTGGAAAGAAGATTTGAGTGGAAAGCAACTTGGGGAAGGCTACAGATCAAGATTTATGTGGTAGGAATGGAAGATCTTGACCTCAACACAAGTGTAGGTGGTTCTCTCTGAGAAAATGTATGCTGGAAGTGTAGGTACGTTCTGATGGCTCTCTCCACAAATGAAGAGTGGGTGGAGGGGTATATATAGTCTCCACACAAAATCTAACCGTTACACACAACTTACCAAACTCGGTGGGACCGAATTGTGAAACTTGGTCGGACCGATTTAGGAAATAAAGTTACCATTAGGATTTTCGGTGGGACCGAAATGTCATCTCGGTGGGACCGATATGGTTAGGGTTAGGGCATAACGTAATCTCGGCGAGAACGATTACACAAACTCGGTGAGACCGATTTTGGTAATGGACACACAGAGGGTTGGTCAGGCAAACTCGGTGGGACCGATTCGCTCATTTCGGTTAGATCGAAATGTTACGAAGGGGAAACAGGGAGTTTGCATTGCAATCTCGGTGGGACCGATCGCTCATCTCGGTGTGACCGAAACATTATGAAGGGAAACAGAGAGATTGCAACCCCATCTCAGTGAGACCGAGATCCCTATTGGTGAGACCGAAAAGACTAGGGTTTGTGGCAGTGGCTGTGACATCTGAACTCGGTGGTGCCGGATGGATGGTTTTGGTGGGGCCGAGTTTGACTTTTGGTTTAGGTCATATGTGGATGTGAGAAAGTAGTTGAGAGCTTTGGAGCATATCACTAAGCACTTTGAGCAAGAAACTCATTAAGCAACACCTCATCCCTCCTTGATAGTATTGGCTTTTCCTATAGACTCAATGTGATCTTGGATCACTAAAATAGAAAATATAGTCTCTTGTGCTTTGAGCTTGAGCCAATCCTTTTGTCCTTAGCATTTTTAGGGATCCACTTTTCTCATCCATGCCATGCCAATCATTGAGCTTTCCTAAAATATTTATCTTGAAATAGCATTAGCTCAATGAGCTATATGTTGTTAGGAATTACCAAAACCACCCAGGATAGTTGCACTTTCAATCTCACCCTTTTTGGTAATTGATGACAACATATAGATCAAAGCTTCAACAAACGATAATAAGATTGAAAAACATCGTCGCTTTGAGAAGTATGTGATAAGTAAGAGCCCCCCCCCTAAATTTCTGCACTATTTAAAAATTTGCTTTGGACTGCAAATGCACAACGAGTTAGGATCATGGGTCACTCTTCCATGTCACATACATCTTGGTGGAGCACTCAAAATGATAATAATTAAACACATGAACTCATCACCAAGCAAAGTGAATGATCATATAAGGATATAAAAGATAATCATCCAACAAGCATTAAGGTAGCATATGATCAAACACATGATCATCCAAGTATTTCACAAAAGGCATAATGTATCAAGCAAACACACACACATAAAGAAGTTCAACCACCAAAAGCAAGAGAGATAAAGAGCAACACTCTCTCTTTAAGCCTATGATCTATACATTTTTCTCCCCCTTTGGCAACAAGTTACCAAAAAGTTCAAAAATGCATAGTACTAATCGACTCTCAGGCTTGGTCTTCATGTGGTGGTGTAGAGATGACTCCAAGGACGAAAGCATCAGTTGATGTAGCTGGAGCTGGTGGAGTGGGTGCTGGAGCTGGGGGCACTAAGGCTGTAGCAGCTGGTGCAGATGATGTAGCTCGGGTGTCTGGAACAAGCACAACAGCAGATCTCTGACCTCTGGGCACTCTAGCAAATGCATCTGTGGTAGACTTGCCCTTCTTCTCCTCCACTTCCCCCTGAAATTGCTCAACTGCAGTTTGGATTTTTGTGACCTTCACATCAAGTGCATAAAACTTCTACTCTATGATTCTCTCCAAGCTCTCCTGGTTTTGAGTCAGGGTGGCCAAGCCCTTCTCAATCCTCAAGGTGGAGGCAATCAAGTAGCCAAGTTGGTCTTGTTTGCTCTTCAGAAACACTTGAGATGCATCTTCTGTAGTTGGCATCTTAGCAGCTTTCTCTGCCCTTGCTTTCTCTCTCTTTTCATGTGCTTGCACAGATGATGGTTCCTCCTCATTCATCTCAATAGTGTTGTCTTCAAATTCAGGATATAGGGGTAGATGCTCCTTGTCCAACAGATATGTTCCTGTGTCCATCTTTGAGTTGATGAGCTCCTGAATGTGTGGAGCATACCCACAACTCCTCTTCTGATCAGCTGCAGTCCTCTTGATTGTTTCCACAATCAGGCTCATGACTTTGAATTTCTGAGGTATATCAAACAAGTGTAGCAAGTTGATAGCATGACCTCTAATCACCTTGTGATCTCCTGACTTGGGAAGCAATGTGTGCCTAAGTATCGAATTGATAGTAGGCAGACCAGACAACAAGTAGTGCACAGATCCAAGCTTGTGTGTTTCCAAAGCTTTATCTGGGATCTCTCTGTACATGTGAGCCATAGAGTTGTGGTCTTTCTTCTTCTCTGCATATACGTCCAAGTCATCTTCAGATTCCTTAGGAGCATTGATCAATTCAGCCCATTCCTCAACTGTGGATTAGTACCCAGTACCCTCAGACATCCAGACAATCCTCCCATCTGGGTAGAAGTGAGCTGTGGAGTAAAACTTCATAATGAGCTCATCATTCCACTTGGTGAGCTTCTGGGCAACAAAGTCATCTACTCCACAAGATATGAAGCTGTCATATGCAAGATGGCATGGCTACCCGCCATGAGTTTCGAAGAGATGCTTGACGCCCCCTGCAAGCACCACACGGGCGCAAGACCCTCCACACACACGCTCCGACAGTGCGCCATGACCAAGCGCATCATGAGGGGAGACGTCCCGCCTCCTCTGGCTCCGACTCCAGCTCCAAGCGCAGGACAACCGCCTCCGCCTCCACCGCCGCCTCCCGCTGGCGGCGCGATGCGGAACGACGCCTACCCAGACCAGAATGCGGCCCATGTCGTCTTCACCAGTCTAGGCGACGACAAGCATAGCGAGTGCCTCCTCTGGCAGGAGGTGAACACCGTCGTCCCAGCCAAGCCGGAGTTCATGCATTGGTCGGATCGCCCGATCACCTGGACCCGGGAGGATCACCCGGCAGTCATGCCAAGCGCGGGTGGTTACGCCCTCGTCCTCAACCCCACCATCATTGCGCGGCGTACATGCAAGTTCTCCCGAGTCCTCATCGACGGCGGCAGCAGCATCAACATCCTCTATCGTGACATGATGACCAAGCTCGGCCTCAAGGCCGAGGACCTGGAACCGACCCGGACGATCTTCCACAACATCGTACCCGGCCTCTCCTGCTTGCCCATTGGCCGGGTCTGGCTCGATGTCCTGTTCGGCGATAGCAGCCACTTCCGATGCGAACCGGTCTGGTTCGAGGTGGTGGACCTGTCCAGCGCGTATCACGCGCTGCTGGGCCGGCCCGCGCTCGCCAAGTTCATGGCGGTTCCCCACTACGCATATCTGAAGATGAAGATGCCGGGTCCCAAGGGTCTCATCACCATCACCGGCGATTACCGCAAGTCCCTGGAGTGCGCCCGGGATGGTGCCAAGTTGGCCGAGTCGCTGGTCATTGCCGAGGAGCGGCGCCAGCTCGACCGGATCGTCGCCCTGGCCGGCGAGGCCTCCGCTGCGTCGATCCCGACCCTGGACCCGGCCGACGAGGCCGCCTTCAAGCCCTCCAAGGAGACCAAGAGAGTGAAGCTCAACCCGGAAGACCCAAGCTGCAGCAAGTACGTTGTCATAGGAGCCCGCCTCGACAGCAAATAGGAAGGCGAGCTCGTCGACTTCCTCCGTGAGAATCGGGATATCTTCGCATGGACCCCCAAGGACATGCCGGGTATCCCAAGGAAGTACGCCGAGCACAAACTTCACGTCCGTGATGACCCACAAGTGTAGGGGATCTATTGTAGTCCTTTCGATAAGTAAGAGTGTCGAACCCAACGAGGAGCAGAAGGAAATGATAAGCGATTTTCAGTAAGGTTTTCTCTGCAAGCACTGAAATTGTAGGTAATAGATAGTTTTGTGATAAGATAAATAGTAACGAGCAAAAAGTAAAAAAGTAAATAAAGTGCAGCAAGGTGGCCCAATCCTTTATGTAGCAAAGTATAAGCCTGGACAAATTCTAATAATGAAGAAGGAGCTCCCGAGGACACATTGGGAATTATCGTCTAGTTGTTTTCATCATGTTCATTAGATCCGCGTTCGGTACTTTGATAATTTGATATGTGGGTGGACCGGTACTTGGATACTGCCCTAACTTGGACAAGCATCCCACTTATGATTAACCCCTATTGCAAGCATCCGCAACTACAAAAAGGAGTACTAAGGTAAACCTAACCACAACATTAAACATATGAGTCCATATCAACCCCTAACGAAGCAACGCATAAACTAGGGTTTAAGCTTCTGTCACTCTAGCAACCCATCGTCTACTTATTACTTCCCCATGCCTTCCTCTAGGCCCAAATAATGGTGAAGTGTCATGTAGTCGACGTTCACATAACACCACTAGAGGAAAAGAGAACATACATCTCATCAAAATATCGAACGAATACCGAATTCACATGACTACTAATAGCAAGACTTCACCCATGTCCTCAGGAACAAGCGTAACTACTCACAAAGCATATTCATGTTCATAATCAGAGGAGTAATAATATGCATAAAGGATCTGAACATATGATCTTCCACCAAGTAAACCAATTAGCATCAACTACGAGTAGTAATCAACACTACTAGCAACCCGCAGGTACCAATTTGTGGTTTTGATACAAGATTGGATACAAGAGATGGACTAGGATTTTGAGAGGAGATGGTGCTGGTGAAGATGCATATGGAGATTGACCCCCTCCCGATGAGAGGATCGTTGGTGATGACGTTGGTGATGATTTCCCCCTCCCGGAGGGAAGTGTCCCCGGCAGAACAGCTCTGCCAGAGCCCTAGATTGATTCCGCCAAGGTTCCGCCTCGTGGCGGCGGAGTTTTGTCCCGTAAGCTTGCCCACGAATTATTCCAGGGTAAAAGTGATGATATAGCAGAAGATGGACGACGGAGGCCCACCAGGGGGCCCAGGAGATAGGGGGTCGCGCCCTATAGGGGGCGGCGCGCCCCTATCTCCTGGACAGGGTGTGGACCCCCTGGCCTATTTCTTTCTCTCATAAATTCTTATTAAATCCAAAAAGTTGTTTCGTGGAGTTTCAGGACTTTTGGAGTTGTGCAGAATAGGTTTCCAACGTTTGCTCCTTTTCCAGCCAGAATTCCAGCTGCCGTCATCCTCCCTCTTCATGGTAACCTTGTAAAATAAGAGAGAATAGCCATAAGTATTGAGATATAATGTTTAATAACAACCCATAATGCAATAAATATTGATATAAAAGCATGATGCAAAATGGACGTATCAACTCCCCCAAGCTTAGACCTCGCTTGTCCTCAAGCAGAAGCCAAAATCGAAAAATATGTCCACATGTTTAGAGATAGAGGTGTCGATAAAAAAAAATACGGGCATGAGGGCATCATGATCATTCTAATAACAACAACATAAATAGATTTTGTCATATGATTTCCTATGCTCAAGTGACAAGCAATTCACAATGTCAAGTATGATTCAAAAACTTCATTGGGAACTAACAAACTATAATCTTAGTCATTGAAGAAATTGCAATTTATCGTAACATCAGAAAGAGTCAACAATAGAGCTTTTCAGCAAGTTCACATACTCAACTATCATGTAGTCTTCTATAATTGCTAACACTCACGCAATACTTGTGGTTATTGAGTTTCAGCCAGACACTGAGAAAGACAGGGGCTTATTGTGTTGCCTCCCAACGTATTCACCTTTAGGTGATGTCAACAATAATAGCCCATGCTAACTTACATCCAATTGGATATATATATATATATATCATGATCCTTCAAACACAAAGAGCTTGCCAAAGGATAAAATGAAAAAGGGAAAGGTGAGGATCACCTTGACTCAAGCATAAAGTAAAAACATGAAATAAAGGATAGGCCCTTCGCAGAGGGAAGAAGAGGTTGTCATGCGCGTTTAGGGTTGATGCACGAAATCTTGATGCAAGAGAACGTCACTTTATATTGCCCCTTGTATGTGCACCTTAATTATGCAGTCCGTCGCTTTTATTACTTCCACAACAAGTTCATACAAAGCTTATTTTGTCCGCACTAATAAGTCATACATATTTAGAGAGCAATTCTTATTTCTTGCACTGATGACAACTTACTTGAAGGATCGTACTCAATCCATAGGTAGATATAGTGGACTCTCATGGCAAAACTAGGTTTAAGGATGTTTGGAAGCACAAGTAGTATCTCTACTTGGTGCAAGAATTTTGGCTAGCATGATGGGGAAAGGCAAGCTCGACATGTTTGGAAGGTCAATGACAATATACTTTAACTGAGACGTCGGAAAACATAAACCATTACGTTGTCTTCCTTGTCCAACGTCAACTCTTTTAGCATGTCATATTTAATGAGTGCTCCCAATTATAAAAGGTGTCCAAGATAATGTATTTATATATGAACCCCTCTCTACTTATCACTTCCTATTAATTGCAACGATGACCAAGGCTAAGTTCATCAACTCTCAACAATTTTTATGCCTCATACTTTCTATATGTGAAGTTATCACTATCCATAAGATCAATATGAACTCTTTTGTTCTTTCTACTTTCTCAAGATCATAGCAACAAAGCAAAGCCCTTGACTCAACACTAATCTTTATTATAGATAGCACACTGACTCGATTACATAAAGAGATCACAAAGCAAAACTCAAAACTACTTGATATCAAAACTTTGAACTAATAGATCAAAATACAACTAAAAGGATCAAACTAAATAAGGCGGTAAAGATAGGAGTGTGATGGCGATACGATACCGGGGCACCTCCCCCAAGCTTGGCAGTTGCCAAGGGGAGTGCCCATACCCATGTGATTATTTCCTCGGAGGTGATGGAGGTGGTGATGATGACGGTGGATAATCGCACATCGAGTGTAAAAGCTCCTCCAACTTGCGGAAAATGCCCTTGAGCCCATAAATATGATACTTCAACAAAATATTCTCATGTGTGAGGTACTTGTTCTGTATGCGGGCTAACTCAATCATCTTGAAAGCTTCAATCTCTGTTGGAGTGAAAAGGTTAGGTAAAGGTTGAGGGATGTCTTCTTATTTCACCACCGGAGCTTGAACCTCCATGGCCTTCTTGATCCCTTCATCCTTGTTGATCTCTTATGGTTCCTCTCTTTTCAGCTCTATCTTCAATAGCCAAGCATCCTTGTCTTCGTTGTTGGAGGAGGGAGAAGTCATGGTGCTCTAAATCTGCAACGGAAACAGCTCAAAAATAAAAACAGAGGATATTTGCGTGATATGGTGGTCAAAACCTTCGGGAGTATATATAATGAATTTTTACCGACCAAAATACGTAACGTGCAAGAAAATGGAGTCCGGGAGGCACACGAGGTGCCCACGAGACAGGGGGCGCCCTACAGGGGGGGCGCGCCCTCCACTCTCGTGGGGGCCTCGTGTCCCTTTCGGACTACTTCTTTCTTCCTAAAATTCTTAAATAATCCAAAACTGATGAAAATTGCCATTATAGTTATTTTGGAGTCGGTTTACTTACCGTACCACATACCTATGCCTTTTCGGAGTCTGGAATGTTCTGGAAAGTGTCCCTTATGTATTCCTCAGGGGTTATGGTTTCAATAATATTAGTTTCAACATTGATAGGATTACCTGAAATATAATGTGTAATTCTTTGACCGTTTACCACCCTCGGATTTGTGCCTTCGAAGTTGTTGATTTTTATAGCACCAGAATGACAGACCTCCTCGATAACGTAGGGGCCTTTCCATTTTGAGAGAAGTTTTCCTGCAAAAAATCTTAAACAAGAGTTGAACAGTAACACATAATCTCCTACGTTAAACTCACGCTTTTGTATCCTCTTATCATGCCAGCATTTGACTTTTCCTTTGAAAAGCTTGGCATTCTCATATGCTTGGGTTCTCCATTCATCAAGTGAACTAATATCAAATAATCTCTTCTCACCAGCAAGTTTGAAATCATAATTGAGCTCCTTAATAGCCCAATATGCTTTATGTTCACGTTCAAGAGGTAAATGACATGCTTTTCCATAAACCATCTTATATGAAAACATACCCATAGGATTTTTGTATGCAGTTCTATAGGCCCATAATGCATCATCAAGTTTTTTGGACCAATTCTTTCTAGATCTATTCACAGTCTTTTGCAAAATTAATTTGAGCTCTCTATTGCTCAACTCTACTTGATCACTAGACTGCGGGTGATAAGGAGATGTGATTCTATGATTGACATCATACTTAGCAAGCATCTTACGGAAAGCACCATGAATAAAATGTGAACCACCATCAGTCATAAGATATCTAGGGACTCCAAACCTTGGAAAAATAACTTCTTTAAGCATTTTAATAGAAGTGTTATGATAAGCACTACTAGTTGGAATAGCTTCTATACCCACTTAGTAACATAATCAACAACAACTAAAATATGTGTATAACCATTAGAGGCAGGAAAAGGTCCCATATAATCAAAGCCCCAAACATCAAACGGTTCAATAACAAGAGAATAATTCATAGGCATTTCTTGACGTCTACTAATGTTACCTATTCTTTGACATTCATCACAAGATAAGACAAACTTATGAGCATCTTTGAAGAGAGTAGGCCAATAAAAACCAGATTGTAGTACCTTGTCTGCAGTTCTATCTCCAGCATGGTGCCCTCCATAGGATTCAGAGTGACACTTGCGTAGGATCTGTTCATGTTCATGCTCAGGTACACAATGTCTAATAACACCATCTACTCCTTCTTTATAAAGGTGTGGATCATCCCAAAAGTAATGTCTTAAATCAAAAAAGAACTTTTTCTTTTGCTGGTATGTGAAACTAGGCGGTATATATTTAGCAACAATGTAATTAGCATAGTCGGCATACCAAGGAGCAGTACGAGAAGCATTGACGGCCGCTAATTGTTCATCAGAAAAGCTATCATTAATAGGCAGTGGGTCATCAAGAACATTCTCTAACCTAGACAGGTTGTCTGCAACGGGGTTCTGATGACCCACAAGTATAGGGGATCTATCGTAGTCCTTTCGATAAGTAAGAGTGTCAAACCCAACGAGGATCAAAAGGAAATGATAAGCGGTTTTCAGCAAGGTATTCTCTGCAAGTACTGAAATAAGTGGTAACAGATAGTTTTGTGATAGGATAAATTGTAACGAGTAACAAGTAACAAAAGTAAATAAAGTGCAGCAAGGTGGCCCAATCCTTTTTGTAGCAAAGGACAAGCGTGGACAAACTCTTATAATAGGAAAAGCGCTCCCGAGGACACATGGGAATATCGTCAAGCTAGTTTTCATCACGCTCATATGATTCGCGTTCGGTACTTTGATAATTTGATATGTGGGTGGACCGGTGCTTGGGTACTGCCCTTACTTGGACAAGCATCCCACTTATGATTAACCTCTATTGCAAGCATCCGCAACTACAACAAAAGTATTAAGGTAAACCTAACCATCGCATGAAACATATAGATCCAAATCAGCCCCTTACGAAGCAACGCATAAACTAGGGTTTAAGCTTCTGTCACTCTAGCAACCCATCATCTACTTATTACTTCCCAATGCCTTCCTCTAGGCCCAAATAATGGTGAAGTGTTATGTATTCGACGTTCACATAACACCACTAGAGGTTAGACAACATACATCTTATCAAAATATCAAAGGAATACCAAATTCACATGACTACTAATAGCAAGACTTCTCCCTTGTCCTAAGGAATAAACGTAATTACTCACAAAGCATATTCATGTTCATAATAAAAGGGGTAATAATGTGCATAAAGGATCTGAACATATGATATTCCACCAATTAAACCAACTAGCATCAACTACAAGGAGTAATCAACACTACTAGCAACCTACTAGCACCAATCCCGGACTTGGAGACAAGAATTGGATACAAGAGATGAACTAGGGTTTGGATATGAGATGGTGCTGGTGAAGATGTTGATGGAGATTGCCCTCTCCCGATGAGAGGAGCGTTGGTGATGGTGATGGTGATGATTTCCCCCTCCCGGAGGGGAGTGTCCCCGGCAGAACAGCTCTGCCGGAGCCCTAGATTGGTTCCGCCAAGGTTCCGCCTCGTGGCGGCGGAGTCTCGTTCCGAAAGGTTCTTTGATAATTCTTTCTCATCGAAAGACTTCATATGGGAGAAGATGGACGTCGGAGAGCCACCCGGGGGCCCACGAGGTAGGGGGGCGCGCCCCCCACCCTCGTGAGCAGGGTGTGGGCCCCCTGGCCTTCATCTTTGGCGACGATTTTTCTTTATTTATTTTAAGGTATTCCGTGGAGTTTCAGGACTTTTGGAGTGGCGCAGAATAGTCCTTCAATATTTGCTCCTTTTCCAGCCCAGAATTCCAGCTGCCGGCATTCTCCCTCTTCATGTAAACCTTGTAAAATAAGAGACAATGGCCATTAGTATTGTGACATAGCGTGAAATAATAGCCCATAATGCAATAAATATCGATATAAAAGCATGATGCAAAATGGACGTATCAACTCCCCCAAGCTTAGACCTCGCTTGTCCTCAAGTGAAAAGCCGATAAATATGTCCTCATGTTTAGAGGTAGAGGCGTCGATAAAAATAAAATACGGACATGAAGGCATCATGATTATTTCATAACAGCAACATATATAAATTTTGTCATATGATTACTCATGTTCAAGTGATGATCTTTTCACAAAGCCAAAGTATGAATCAGAAACCTTATTGGGCACCAACAATTATAATCTCAGTCATTGAAGAAATTGCAATTTATCATAACATCGGAAAGAGTCTATGTCAGAGCTTAAAAGCAAGTCCACATACTCAACTATCACTTAGTCCTTGATAACTGCTAACACTCACGCAATACTTGTGGTTACGGAGTTTTAATCGGACACAGAGAAAGATAGGGGCTTATAGTCTTTGCCCCACAACCTTTTACCTCAAGGGTAATGTCAACAATAATAAGTCACGCTCTCCCACATCCAATTAGATATATATATCATGTTCTTTCCATCATGCTGAGCTTGCCAAAGGATAAAATGAAAAAGGAAAGGTGAAGATCACCGTGACTCTTGCATAAGGTAGAGGATAATAAAAAAAGATAGGCCCTTCGCAGAGGGAAGCAGAGGTTGTCATGCGCGTGTAGGGTTGATGCACAAAATCTTAATGCAAAAGCACGTCACTTTATATTGCCCCTTGCATGTGAACCTTTATTATGCAGTCCGTCGCTTTTATTGCGTCCACAACAAGTTTGTACAAAGCTTATTTCTCTGCACTAATAAGTCATGCATATTTAGAGAGCAATTTTTATTGCTTGCACCGGTGACAACTTACTTGAAGGATCTTACTCAATCCATAGGTAGATATGGTGGACTCTCATGGCAAAACTGGTTTAAGGGTATTTGGAAACACAAGTAGTATTTCTACTTAGTGCTGAGAATTTGGCTAGCATGAGGGGAAAAGGCAAGCTCAACACGGTAGAGGAACCATGACAACATACTTTATCTCAGATATAAGAAAACATAACTCATTATGTTGTCTTCCTTGTCCAACATCAACTCTTTAGCATGTCATATTTTAATGAGTGCTCCGAATCATAAAAGATGTCAATGATAATATATCTATATGTGAAACCTCTCTTTCCTTATTACTTCCTATTAATTGCAACGATGACCAAAGCTATATTTGCCAACTCCCAACAACTTTTAATCATCATACTTTTTCTATGTGGAGTCACTACTTTCAATAAGATCAATATGAACTCTTTGATTCCTTCTATTTTTTTCTAATTACCCAAGATCATGGCAAAATACTCAATCCATTGACTCAACACTAATCTTTATTATATAGCTGACGGACTCGATTACAAAGTAGGATCATAAAGCAAAACTCAAAACTAGATCATGCCATGACTTTATTCTACTAAATCAAGATACTACTAATAGGATCGAACTAAGAAAAACGGTAAAGATTGGGCTTGTGATGGTGATATGATACCAGGGCACCTCCCCCAAGCTTGGCAGTTGCCAAGGGGAGTGCCCATACCCATGTGATTATGTCTCCTTCCTTGTTGTTGGCGGTGGAGGTGTTGATGATGATGCAAGCTTGTCGTCCACCTTCCATGGCATAGGCTCACCATCATAGAAGGATGATCGAGTCTCCGGAATCCTCAAATCTGCAGCCAAACTCATCCTTTTGAATCTATATTCATACTCACAGTTTTGGTTTTGCAGATCATAGATTTGGGCTTGGAGGTGCTCGATCTTCTCATGTGGCTTATAGATGGCTTCCTCGGTCTTCTTGGCATCCGGCTCATAGTTGTTGGTGAACTCCGCGAGCATCTTGTGGGTAGCGTTGATTCCACGCTCCACCATCCCCTGGCACTTGATAACTTGTTTCTCCATTGCTTTGAGCCTCAACTCCACACTTCTGGTTCCCTTGGGTCCCTCAACATCGTGGATGTGCAACAACCCATCATGCATCTCAATGGTTTGGGGGTGTCGCAGCACCTCCGCGAGGTAAGGGTTGATAACCTTCTCGAAGAACTTGTCCTTAGAAGCACTTGGGGTTGTCATGATGATCTAGACCTGTCAGAAAAACAGCTCGAAACAAGAACAGGGGAGATTTGCGTGATACGAGAGTCAACACCTTTGGGAGTATATATAATGAATTTTTACCGACCAAAATACTTATCGTGCAAGGAAACAGAGTCCGGGGGGCACACGAGGTGCTCACGAGGTAGGGGGGCGCGCCCAGGGGGTAGGGTGCGCCCTCCACCCTCGTGGAGGCCTCGTATCCTCCCCGGACTGCTACTTATTTTTCTGTTTTTCTAAATAATCCAAAACGGAGAAATATTGCCTTTAAAATTGTTTTGGAGTTGGTTTACTTACCGTACCACATACCTATTCTCTTTTGGAGTCTGGAACGTTCAGGAAAGTGTCCTTTATGTACTCCTCTAGGGTTACGGTTTCAATAATATTAGTTTCAACATTTATAGGATTACCTGAGATGTGGTGTTTGATCCTTTGACTGTTTACCACCTTCGGATTGGTGCCTGCGAAGTTGTTGATTTTTATGGCACCGGAACGATAGACCTCCTGGATGACGTAGGGACCTTCCCATTTGGAGAGAAGTTTTCCTGCAAAAAATCTTAAACAAGAGTTGTATAGTAATACATAATCACCTACATTAAACTCACGCTTTTGTATCCTTTTGTCATGCCATCTTTTAACTTTTTCTTTAAACAACTTGGCATTTTCATAAGCTTGGGTTCTCCATTCATCAAGTGAGCTAATATCAAATAACCTCTTCTCACCGGCAATTTTGAAATCATAGTTGAGCTCTTTAATAGCCCAATATGCATTATGTTCTAGTTCGAGAGGTAAGTGACATGCTTTTCCATAAACCATTTTATACGGAGACATACCCATAGGATTTTTGTATGTAGTTCTATAGGCCCATAATGCATCATTCAGTTTCTTGGACCAATTCTTTCTAGACCTATTGATAATCTTTTGCAAAATTAATTTGAGCTCTCTATTGCTCAATTCTACCTGACCACTAGACTGTGGGTGATATGGAGATGCAATTTTATGATTAACATCGTATTTAGCAAGCATCTTACGGAAAGCACCATGAATAAAGTGTGAACCACCATCAGTCATTAAATATCTAGGGACTCCAAACCTCGGAAAAATAACTTCCTTAAGCATTTTAATAGAAGTGTTATGATCCGCACTACTAGTTGGAATAGCTTCTACCCACTTAGTAACGTAATCAACAACAACTAAAATATGTGTATATCCATTAGAGGCAGGAAAAGGTTCCATATAATCAAAGCCCCAAACATCAAATGGTTCAATAACAAGGGAATAATTCATAGGCATTTCTTGACGTCTACTAATATTACCAATTCTTTGACATTCATCGCAAGACAAAACAAACTTACGGGCATCCTTGAAGAGAGTAGGCCAATAAAAACCGGATTGCAATACCTTATGTGCAGTTCTATCTCCAGCGTGGTGTCCTCCATAAGCTTCGTGACAATTGCGTAGGATCTGTTCCTGTTCATGCTCAGGTACACAACTTCTAATAACACCATCCACTCCTTTATAAAGATGAGGGTCATCCCAAAAGTAGTGTCTCAAGTCATAGAAAAACTTTTTCTTTTGTTGGTATGTGAAGCTAGGTGGTATAAATTTAGCAACAATATAATTAGCATAATCAGCATACCATGGAGTGCTATGAGAAGGACTTATGACATTTAATTGCTCATCAGGAAAGCTATCATCAATAGGTAGTGGGTCATCAAGAACATTCTCTAGCCTATACAAGTTGTCTGCAACGGGGTTCTCAGCTCCTTTTCTATCAACAATATGTAAATCAAGTTCTTGAAGCAAGAGAACCCATCTAATGAGTCTAGGTTTTGCATCTTTCTTTTCCATAAGATATTTAATAGCAGCATGATCTGTGTGAATAGTTACTCTAGAATCAACAATATAGGGTCTGAATTTATCACAAGCAAATACAACCGCTAAAAGTTCCTTTTCGGTAGTAGCATAATTTCTTTGAGCATTGTCTAGAGTCTTACTAGCATACTGGATAACATTCAATTTCTTATCGACTCTTTTCCCTAAAACAGCACCTACAGCATAATCACTAGCATCGCACATAATTTCAAAAGGTAAATTCCAATCAGGTGGCTTAACAACAGGTGCAGCGATCAAAGCTTTCTTAAGTGTTTCAAATGCTTCTACACAATCATCATCAAAGACAAAAGGAATATCTTTTTGCAATAAATTAGTCAGAGGCCTAGAGATTTTAGAAAAGTCCTTAATGAATCTCCTATAAAAACTGGCGTGACCAAGGAAACTTCTTATACCTTTTCTGTCCTTGGGACATGGCATCTTTTCAATAGCATCAAGTTTGGATTTATCAACTTCAATACCTCTCTCGGTGATTTTGTGCCCCAAGAAAATGCCTTCATTAACCATAAAGTGACACTTTTCTCAATTCAGGACGAGACTAGTGTCTTCGCATCTCTGCAAAACTCGATCAAGGTTGCTCAAACAATCATCAAAAGAGGATCCATAGACGGTGAAATCATCCATGAATACCTCACAAATCTTTTCACAAAAATAAGAAAATATAGCCATCATGCATCTTTGAAAGGTAGCAGGTGCATTACATAAACCAAAAGGCATACGTCTATAAGCAAAAGTACGAAAAAGGCAAGTAAAAGTAGTTTTAGATTGACCCTTCGCTGACACAGGTATTTGAGAGAAGCCAGAATAACCATCTAGAAAGCAAAAATGTGTGTGTTTGGATAGCCTTTCTAGCATTTGATCAATAAAAGGTAAGGGGTAATGATCTTTCTTAGTAGCTTTATATAACTTACGAAAATCAATTACCATCCTATAACCTGTAATAATTCTTTGCGGGGTCAATTCATCTTTATCATTAGGAACAACGGTAATACCTCCCTTTTTAGGGACACAGTGGACAGGGCTTACCCATTCACTATCAGCAACGGGATAAATAATACCTGCCTCAAGGAGCTTTAGAATCTCCTTTCTTACCACTTCATTCGTTTTGGGATTTAATCGTCTTTGAGGATCTCTAACTGGCTTGG
The DNA here is from genome assembly GCF_018294505.1 of Triticum aestivum. Classification (NCBI taxonomy): domain Eukaryota; kingdom Viridiplantae; phylum Streptophyta; class Magnoliopsida; order Poales; family Poaceae; genus Triticum; species Triticum aestivum. Next base: position 142,312,441 of record NC_057801.1, read on the forward strand.
CATCTTTCTCTACTGAAATTTTGTGTTGACATGATGTGGGACTAATGCCCTTAAGATCATCCAGAGTATATCCAACAGCTGTTCGGTGCTTCTTCAGAGTTTTCAATAATCTTTCTTCTTCTTTCTCTAAAAGGTTAGCACTAATAATAACATGATATATTTCTTTTTCATCAAGATAAGCATACTCAAGATTATCAGGTAATGGTTTGAGTTCAAACACGGGATCGCCCTTGGGTGGAGGGGGATCCCCAAGAATTTCAACGGGAAGGTTATGTTTCAGCATAGGTTCCTGTTTAAGGAACACTTAATCTATTTCTTCCCTTTCCTTCATAAACATATCGTTTTCATGGTCTAGTAAATATTGTTCTAACGGATCAGTTGGAGGAACAGCAATGGAAGCAAGACCAATAATTTCAACCTTACTAGATGGTTCCCTTTCATGAGGTTGTCTACTAAACTTGGCAAAATTAAGCTCATGAGACATACCATCTATGCCAACAGTGACAATATTCCTTTCACAATTAATCTTAGCACTAGCTGTATTCAAGAAGGGTCTACCAAAAAATAATGGGACAAAAATCATCTTGTGGGGAAGCAAGAACAAGAAAATCGGCAGGGTATTTAACCTTCCCACACAAAACTTCAACATCTCTAACAATCCCAATAGGTTTAATGGTATCCCTATTAGCAAGCTTAATAGTAACATCAATGTCTTCTAATTCAACGGGTGCAATGTCGTGCATAATTTCTTTATATAGATCATAAGGTATCGCACTAGCACGAGCACCCATATCACATAAGCCATGATAACAATGATATCCTATTTTAATAGAAATAACAGGCATGCCTACAACAAGTCTACGTGTCTTAGTATCAGGTCTAGCAATATTAGCAGTCTCACCCAAGAAATAAATAACATGCCCTTCTAAATCCTCATCCAAGAGATCTTCAATCATAGCAATACCAGGTTCAAAATTAATTTGCTCAGGAGGTGTATAACTCCTAATATTACTCTTACGACCAATAGTTGAAGCTTTAGCATGATCTTTTATCCTAACAGGAAAAGGAGGTTTTTCAACATAAGCAGTAGGAACAATAGGATCACTACAGGTAATAGTCTTTTCTTCGACTGTAATAGGTGCAACTACTTTCACTTCAATAGGAGGATTATATTTAAACCACTTCTCTTTAGGGAGATCAACGTGAGTAGCAAAAGTTTCACAAAAAATAGCTACTATCTCATAGTCAAGTCCATACTTAGCGCTAAATCCACGAAAAGCATTGCTATCCATAAAAGATTTAACACAATCGAACTTGGGTGTCAGACCTGACTCCTTACCATCGTCGGAACCCCAATCTTCAGAGTTGCGTTTAATTCTTTCCAAGAAGTCCCATTTGAAATCAATAGTCTTCAGCATATAAGAACCAGCACAGGAAGTATCGAGCTGGTTGTGATTATCAAGAGAAAGCCGAGCATAAAAATTCTGAATAATCATTTCCCGAGAGAGCTCATGATTGGGGCATGAATACAACATTGACTTAAGCCTCCCCCAAGCTTGAGCGATGATTTCTCCTTTGCCAGGCCAGAAATTATATAGGTAATTACGGTCACGATGAACAAGATGCATAGGATATAACTTTGGGTGAAATTCCAACTTCAATCGCTTATAATTCCAAGATCTCGAATCATCACATAGCCTATACCATGTCATTGCATCTCCCTTCAAAGATAAAGGGAAGACCTTCCTTTTGACAACATCATCGGGCATACCTGCAAGTTTAAATAATCCACAAACTTCATCCACAAAGATGAGGTGTAAATCGGGATGCAATGTTCCGTCTCCTGCAAAAGGATTAGCTAATAGTTTTTCTATCATACCCAAAGGGGTCTCAAAGTGAATATTTTCATAAAGTTCAGTAGGTTGAGGAGCATCTCTTTGCTCTTCTGGTTGGGGTGAAGATACCCCAAACAAGCCCCTCAAAGGATTAGTTTCCATAGTGACAAGTAACAAAAAATTTCAGCACACTCCCCGGCAACGGCGCCATAAAAGAGTCTTGATGACCCACAAGTGTAGGGGATCGATCGTAGTCCTTTTGATAAGTAAGAGTGTTGAACCCAACGAGGAGCAGAAGAAATGATAAGCGGTTTTCAGTAAGGTTTTCTCTGCAAGCACTGAAATTGTAGGTAATAGATAGTTTTGTGATAACATAAATAGTAACAAGCAAAATGTAAATAAAGTAAATAAAGTGCAGCAAGGTGGCCCAATCCATTATGTAGCAAAGGATAAGCCTGGACAAATTCTAATAATGAAGAAGGAGCTCCCGAGGACACATTGGGAATTATCGTCAAGCTAGTTTTCATCACGTTCATAAGATTCGCGTTCGGTACTTTGATAATTTGATATGTGGGTGGACCGGTACTTGGGTACTGCCCTAACTTGGACAAGCATCCCACTTATGATTAACCCCTATTGCAAGCATCCGCAACTACAAAAAGGAGTATTAAGGTAAACCTAACCACAACATTAAACATATGAGTCCATATCAACCCCTAACGAAGCAACGCATAAACTAGGGTTTAAGCTTATGTCACTCTAGCAACATAGCATCTACTTATTACTTCCCCATGCCTTCCTCTAGGACAAGATAATGGTGAAGTGTCATGTAGTCGACGTTCACATAACACCACTAGAGGAAAAGACAACATACATCTCATCAAAATATCGAACGAATACCGAATTCACATGACTACTAATAGCAAGACTTCACCCATGTCCTCAGGAACAAACGTAACTACTCACAAAGCTTATTCATGTTCATAATCAGAGGAGTAATAATATGCGTAAAGGATCTGAACATATGATCTTCTACCAAGTAAACCAATTAGCATCAACTACGAGGAGTAATCAACACTACTAGCAACCCACAGGTACCAATTTGTGGTTTTGATACAAGATTGGATACAAGATATAAACTAGGGTGTTGAGAGGAGATGGTGCTGGTGAAGATGTTGATGGAGATTGACCCCCTCCCGATGAGAGGATCGTTGGTGATGACATTGGTGATTATTTCCCCCTCCCGGAGGGAAGTGTCCCCGGCAGAACAGCTCCGCCAGAGCCCTAGATTGATTCCGCCAAGGTTCCGCCTCGTGGCGGTGGAGCTTCGTCCCGTAAGCTTGCCCACGAATATTTCCAGGGTAAAAGTGATGATATAGCAGAAGATGGACGCAGGAGGCCCCCGTTTCTCCTGGACAGGGTGTGGGCCCCCTGGCCTATTTCTTTCGCTCATAAATTCTTATTAAATCCAAAAAGTTGTTTCGTGGAGTTGCAGGACTTTTGGAGTTGTGCAAAATAGGTTTCCAACGTTTGCTCCTTTTCCAGCCAGAATTCCAGCCGCCGGCATCCCCCCTCTTCATGGTAAACCTTGTAAAATAAGAGAGAATAGCCATAACTATTGAGATATAATGTGTAATAACAGCCCATAATGCAATAAATATTGATATAAAAGCATGATGCAAAATGGACGTATCAGTCCGCAAGGACACCAAGCCTGTCCGTCAACCCCTGCGATGATTTTCCGAAGAGAAGAGAAGAACCATTGGTCAAGAGGTCGCCAAGCTTTTGGCCGCCGGCTTCATAATGGAAGTGTTTCACCCCGAGTGGGTGGCCAACCCAGTCCTCATCCTGAAGAAGAATAAGACCTGGCGCATGTGTATCGACTACACCAGCCCCAACAAGGCCCGTCCCAAGGACCCGTTCGCCCTCCCGCGGATCGACCAAGTCTTCGACTCGATCGTCGGGTGCGAGCTCCTTTCATTCCTGGACACTTACTCCAGCTATCACCAGATCAAGCTGGACCCGGCCGATGCCCTGAAGACATCCTTCATCACACCCTTTGGGGCGTACTGCTACATCACCATGTCGTTCGGCTTGAAGAACGCCGGCGCCACCTTCCAACGTTGCATGCAGAAATGCCTGTTGCCGCAACTCGGCCGCAATACCCACGTGTACATGGACGATATCGTGGTGAAGACCAAGCAGCACCTCACACTCCTCGACGATTTGAAGGAAACATTCGCCAACCTCCACGAATACAAGGTCAAGCTTATCCCGGAAAAGTGTGTCTTCGGCGTCCCGGCTGGAAAGTTACTCGGCTTCGTCGTCTCGAAACGCGGCATCGAGGCGAACCTGGAGAAGATCAAAGCCATCGAGCGCATGCGCAAGCTGGCTCGGCTGCGCAACGTCCAGAAGTTCACTGGGTGCTTGGCCTCGGTCAGCCGATTTCTGAGCCGACTGGGCGAGAGGGCGCTACCCTTGTACCAGCTAATGAAGAAGACAAGCCTGTTCAAATGGAACAGCAAGGCAGACGAGGCCTTCCAAGACCTCAAGCGAATGCTCTCCACCGCACCAGTCTTGGCCGCGCCGACCGACAAGGAGCCGCTGTTGCTCTAAATAGCCGCGACCTCGCGAGCGGTCAGCACGGTGCTGGTGGTCGAGCGACCGGAGGAGGGCAAGATCCAGGCCGTCCAGCGTCCGGTCTACTACCTGAGCGAGGTGCTCTCCACCTCCAAGCAGAACTACCCGCACTACCAGAAGATGTGTTATGGCATGTACCTCACCGCCAAGAAGCTGAAGCAGTACTTTCAAGAGCGTCGTCAGCACGGCGCCCATCGGAAAAATCATCGGGTGCCGGGACGCCTCTGGCCGGGTCGCCAAGTGGGCGATCCAGCTAGTCGGCCACACCATCCTCTACGAGCCCCGCACCACGATCAAGTCTCAAGCCCTGGCCGACTTCCTCATCGACTGGACCGAGACCCAGTACCTGCTGCCGCCTCCTGACTTGACGCATTGGCGCATGCACTTTGACGGCTCCAAGATGCGACTCGGCTTGGGGGCCAGCATCGTACTGTCATCTCCAAAGGGCAATCGGCTCCGCTACGCACTCCAGATCCACTTCGCCGCCTCATACAACGTCGCCGAATATGAAGCCCTTGTGCACGGCCTCCGGCTTGCCAAGGAACTCGGCATCTGGCGCATCCTATGCTATGGCGACTCGGACCTAGTGGTGCTGCAATGCTCCGGCGAATGGGACGCCCGCGACTCCAACATGGCAAGCTACCGCTTCCTCGTCTAGAAGCTGTCCGAATCCTTTGAGGGCTGTGAGTTCCTCCATGTCCTGCGTGTGGAGAACGAAGCAGCCGACACGCTCGCCAAGATCGCCTCGTCACGCCAAGCCATCCCATCCGGCATCTCCCTCGAGCACCTGCGCAAGCCGTCTGTCAAGCCATCGCCGGACTCCGAGTCCATCCACGTCCCAGACGACCCGGCCGCACCGCAAGCCGGCCAGAGGGCTGCTGAACCCGGCCCGGGGGCTGCTCAGCTCAACCCGACCACCGTCACCCCGGACCCGCCCGTCGCCGTCCCGAACCCGGGGGCTGCTCAACTCGGCCCAGGGGCCACCGACTCGGAACTCACCCAGGTGGCTGTCTTCGCCGTGGTCACGACCCCATCTTGGGCCCTCCCAATATCAGAGTTTCTGGAGAACGGGGTTCTCCCATGGACGAAACCGAAGCTCGGCAAGTACAGCGCCGGGCATCCGCCTACAGCATCATGAACAACGAGCTTGTCAAGCACAGCTCCACTGGCGTGTTCTAGCGCTGCGTCAAGCAGGATCGGGGCATCGACATCCTCCTTGACATTCACCAGGGCGAGTGCAGGCACCACGCCGCATCGCGATCCCTAGTGGCCAAGGCGTTCCTCCATGGCTTCTACTAGCCCATGGCCCTCAAAGACGCCGAGTCACTCGTGCTCAAGTGCGAGGGGTGCCAGCGCTTCAGCAAACGCAGCCACCAGCCGACGTCAGCACTCCGCACCATACCGATCGTCTGGCCCTTCGCGGTCTGGGGACTCGACATGGTGGGACCCTTCAAAACCGCTTGAGGCGGCATGACGCACCTGCTGGTGGCAATGGACAAATTCACCAACTGGATTGAGGCAAGACCAATCAAGAAGCTGGATGGGCCAACAGCCGTCCGGTTCATCAAGGACATAGCGGTGCACTACGGCATGCCGAACAGCATCATCACCGACAACGGCACCAACTTCGCCAAGGGCACGCTCGAGCAATACTGCTCCGTCTCCGGCATCCACCTCGACCTGGCCTCCGTGGCACATCCGCAGTCCAACGGGCAGGTCAAGTGGGCCAACTGATTCATCCTATCCGGCATCAAGCCGCGACTCGTCGAGCCACTCATCCGCTCACCTGGCAGCTGGCTTGACGAGTTGCCGGCAGTTCTCTGGAGTCTACGCACCACGCCGAATCGATCGACCGGCCTTGTCTACGGAGCCGAAGCCCTCATCCCGACCGACGTCGAGTTTGACTCCCCGCGTGTCACGATGTACACCGAAGCCGAAGCCAAAGAGGCACGCAAAGATGGCGTCGACCTGCTTAAGGAAGCGCGCCTCTTGGCACTCAGCCGTTCGGCCATCTACCAGCAAGGCCCGAGGCACTACCACAACAAGAAGATCAAGCCCCTCGCATTCTGCAAGGGCGACCTCGTCCTCCGACTCGTCCAAGAGCAGGCAGGCCAGCACAAGCTGTCCTCTCCATGGGAGGGCCCATTCATCGTGAGCAGGGCCTTGGGCGATCGCAACGCCTACTACCTCATCGATGCACGCAAGTCAAAGAAGCGCAAGAAGGACACCGCCGGCGAAGAAATGACCCGACCGTGGAACGCGGAACTCCACCGCCCGTTTTACAGTTAGCCGCATGAGTGTATGTATTGCCGCCTTTTGTAAACGCATGAAACTATGGGGTACCCGAACGAGACTCGGGGGCTGCCTTTTGTCGACCAATTTACTGCGTCCCCATTTTTTCTGCATCACTTTACCACTGAACCCGGCCGCTGGCTCGACTCGCTCGACCCGGGGGCTCGGGGGCAGGCCGGCTCGGTCGCCACCCCGCCGCCTTACTTGGTGATTCCTGATAAAGTTAGGATGCCACGGTCCCCCACTTTGCCCTAAAATCACAGATCCAGCTTTGGCTGTCGGCGGGCAAGCACAACGGGCCAAAGCTCCTCTATGATTCATACACTAAGTCAAAGGCTGCCGGGTCGATCAACCCGGCCCATCATTCATCAAATAAGTAGCCACACGACCGGCTGCTCACCAACCAGCTAAGCCGGATTGCCGCCAGCCGGCCCAGTGGGTGTTTCGCTCGCGCTCAACGCTTCTAAGGACCCAAATCCTGTGCGCACCTCTCGAAGAATCGAACTCCTTGTCACAGACCAGAGCCTCGGCCGTCTGACTCGCAGGGGGAGGTTTGAGAGAGGAAAAGCGTATGAAACCGGTTCAAAAAGGCGGAAGCAAAAAAGCAAAAAAGCACTCACGACATTTTACACACAAATATTTAAGCAAAGGCCCACGGCCCGAGTTCATTACACCCTAAAACCCCCAAAAGTGTCTCAGGCATCCCGAGTGCCGCCTTGCGTCGTCGACGGCTCTCCCCTGCCAGCCTCCGGGTCCAGTGAGGCACCAGTGTCCTCCTCGGCATCCGCGTCACCATAGACGCCGGTCTCCTCCGAGCTCCCCTACGGGTCGTGAAGAAGCAAGCCGTAGTCGTCGCCATCCATGGCCCAGCTGTATTGCGTCCGCTCCGGATGGAACTCGTCGTGGAACGTGAACTCGGCGACGTAGCTGGCCCGGGAGGCGATCCGAACGGCTTGCTCCTGCAGCAACTGCTCCGAGCCGGCGCACTGGCCCATCAGCGCGTCCAGTTGAAGATCCGGATGCCAAGACAGCGCGAACCGGAGCGCCATCTCAGCACCGGCACGAGCGGCGAAAATGCGCCACTCGCCAAGACGGTCCGGACCCATCTCCAACCAACACGCCAGGCGCGAGAAGCTGCGTGGATGGATGGAATCCAGCCACAAGGCCTCCGTTATCGTGGTGCCGGCCCGGGACAGCCGCTCCATCTGCGTCCCCAAGACCCGCAGGCGGGCCTCAGCAGCAGCGATGATCTCCGGGAAGGTCCATGCCGTCCGTGGATCCGTCCCTGACCCAGCAACGCCGGTCGGGTTACGCTGATAGAGGACGGCTTCCTCCGCCAGCCGCTGCGTCTCCAGGAAGGCCCCTGTCGCAAAGAAAGAAGCAAGTCAAAAGAAGGACAACAAGGAAGAAAGGCCGGGTCCCGACCCGGCAAATTATAAGAAACAACACTTACTGGAGAAGGACTCTTCTAGGTGCTGCGCCTCAAGCAACGTACCACGCTGCTCCCGCTCCATGGCGTGGCCGCGCTCCCCGAGCGCCTTCTCCAGATTGGCCGCCTTAGCAAGGGCCGCCTTCAGCTCGGCGTCCTTGTCTTCGGCCGCCTTCTCGGCCGCCTCGTGGCGGCGGGCCTCGTCCTGATGGGCCCCCTCAGCCGCGGTGCCCTGCTCCCGCAGGCGATCCACCTCGGCCTGGAGCCGGCCCTTGTCGTCGACCAGCTGGCCACGCAGCTGGTCCGCCTCGACCAGGGCCTGCTGCGTCTCCACCACCTTGGCGGCCTCCGCCTTAAGAAGCTGCACCTCGGCCTCGAGGCGGCTCTTATGACCCGCCAGCTGCTCATGCAGCCGGTTGCCCTCATCAAGAAAACGGCTCGCAGCAGCCGCCTCCGCCCTCGCCTACGCCGCCTCGACGCCAAGACGGCCAGTGTCGGCAACGAGCCGGTCATAGTGATGGCCGGCCCGGAGCAGACGAGTCCGCCAGGACAGCACCTCGGCTGCAAAGAAGAAGAATTCAGCGGAAGAAAGAAAGACAAGACTTAAGATTTGGCCCAACTGTTACACAGTTGGCCCGAATCTCGGGGGCTACACCCAGTGGGTGTGCTAGCGCTCCCCCACTAGAAAAGAGCACAAGGCTACCTGCGGCGACGCGAAGCTCCTCCTCCTTGGCAGCAAGTTGCTCCTTGAGCTCCCGATGCTTGCCCAGGAGATGGTTGAAAGCGGCAACCCGAAAGGCGTCAAGATGCTCAAAAAGACAGAAGTTAGAACAAGGGCAACGCTCTTAAGATTCGACCCAAGTACTACGTAGTTGGCCCGAACCTCGGGGGCTACACCCATTGGTTGCGCTAGCGCGCCCCCACAAAGAAGAAATTACAAGAAAAAAGAAGGCTTACCAGAATGGCGCGCTCAAGGTCGCGCGTCCGCTCCACCTCGGCCTGGGCAAAGGCCTCGAGCCAGTCCATCCGCCCGCGCAGACGGCGGCTAACGGCGTCCAGCGCCACCTCCTCCTGGGTCTGAGGGCCGAAGGCAGCGGCGCCCCTGCTCCGCGCCAGCTGCGGCGTGGCGGCCCGGCGCCCACCCTACCGGGGCACCAAGGCATGTTCACCACTGGCCGCTCGCGACGTGGCCAACACCTCCTCCGACGCGGCCCCGGATGCCGGGACGCCCTGTGTCGCCGCCTCCGGTCTGGACGCCGGGACATCCTGCCGTGCCACCACCGGCCCAGCTGCCAGGGTGGACTCCGGCACCGCCGCCCGCGACACCTCCTCCAACACCAGTGGCGCCTCCGGCATCGCCGCCCGCGGCGCCCTTCCAAGACGACGACGCCTCCACCACCATCAGCCCCCGCGCGCACGACCACGTCGGCCCGCGACAGGGTATCACCCTCCACCTCCACGACCTCCTGGTCGAGGATCACCACCTCAGCCCATCCCCCACGGTCGTGCTCCCTCGACGACAACGGCTCAAAGACCATCGCCGCCACCACCGTGCCCTCTGGCATCCCACGCCAGGCCGGCTCCGCGCCGGCTCGCGCCCACACCGCCGCCGCGTCGGTCCAAGCCAGGACCGACGCCGCCTCCAGCTCCGCCTCGGCCCGGTTCCTGTCCCGCCAAGCTAAGGCTTCGGCGCCGTTCGGGTACAGGCCGAGGTCCGAGTCGGCCCGTCCCTCCGCCTCGGCTTGGTTAGTGAGGTCGGACCGAGTCCTGCGGAACGCGGCCCCTTCGGCAGCCACGGCCTCCGCCGCTGCCCTCGCCAGCGTGATTGGCGACCTGAAGAAGAAGGCAGAATAAGCCAAAAAAGAAGACAACTCCGGCTCAACAATCCAGACCCATGCAGAAGATAAATCTTACCACGTCAAGACCGGGACCGGGGTCGTCCTCCCGCCGCGCCTTCTATTGGCCGGCCACCCAGGCTCAGCTGGGTCCGTCGTGCGCTTCGGGGCCCGGGGTCACGGCGCGACGCTGTCTTTCCCATGCGGGCGGCTCGGTGCCGCCCCATGCGAGGACCCGGCTCCGCCCGCCTCGCCGCCTCCCCCGCCCAACGCCACTGCACCAACAATTGGCGTTAGTGTCGCCCACACCACGACATGATCAACAATTCAAGACAAATGAAGAAAGAAAGATCTAGGACTTACCCGCGCGACGCCCAGCGCCAGAGTCGGACTCGGCCACCTCCTCGCCGCCTTGGGCCGCGGGCTCCTCTAGTGCCACCGGCACCACCTGCGACGGAGCCCGGGCGTAAGGATGCCGAATCGCGTTCAGAAGTACCTCCCGCGTCGCATCGGGGCGAACGAGAAGAAGCGCAGTAGCAAAGTAAGAAGACCAGACACTCACCTCCGGTGCGGGTTCGACCGGCTGTACGGCGCCTTGCCGAACCGCCAGTCCTCTCCAAGGTTGGCCTTGGAGATGTCGTTCACGCCGCGCGCGACCTGCTCCGCAGACAGCCGCGTCGACCCCATCCGGTTGGGGTCCTGAAGGCCGATCATTTCGCCGATGAGGCAGGAGCACCTCTGAAGCGGAAGGACCCGGCGTGTGATGAACGCGGCAAGGAGGTCGGTGCCGGTGAGCCTCTCCTGCGTCCTCATCACCGTCACCGGCTCGGAGAGGTTGACGATCACCTGCGACGGACGCCAGAGTGAGTAGCCCCAGTTCATCTTCGCCCGCGGCGGCGCGACGGCGAAGGGAGGAAGATTGATATGGTCCGCACCGTGGTTGCGGACGTAGAAAAGGAATTCTGCCACTTCTTGACAGAATCCTCCAGCGGAATCTTGGGGAAATCAGCCCCCGACCGCTTCGAAATGACGCTGGACCTGCAGTCGGCGAACTCCCCGGCCGATGGGCCCTTCTGCTTCAAGGAGAAGAAGCGCGCCCAGAGGTCGATAGTGGGCTCGACCCCCAGGTACCCCTCGCACAGGGTCACGAAGCCGGAGAGCTGGACGATGGCACCGGCGCCAAGATGATGCGGCTGGAGCCCGAAGAACTCCAAGAACGCGCGGAAGAAGGTGCTCGCCGGCAGCCCAAAACTGCGCTCGAAATACATGAGGAAGATGACGCGCTCCTGCCCCTCGGGCCGGGACCTCTGCTCGTCGTCCCGTAGGCGGACGCCGACGTCCGTCTCCCGCGGCAGGCGCCGTGAAGCTGGAAGCTGAGTGATGTCCTCGGGGGTGACGTTGGAGCCCATCCAGGAGTCCGACGGCAGCTCCATGGACGAGAAGAAGGAAGAAAGAAGATGGACGACGGAGGAAGCTCTGCTCGGGGCTGCGGGCGCAGTTGTGAATCGGTGGCGAAGAGCAGAGCAGGAGCAGGGGGACAGGAGGGCGCGAACGAGAATGATGCCCGCCACCCCCTTGCCCCCCTCAATTTATAACCTCGGTTCAAATGTGGGGAAGTGGGATCGTCTGCACGCACCCATCCCACTACCCCGCAATAAGTGCGCACGTACACGTGCAGTAACTACCCGGGGAAGAGCAACCGACCCCGGAAGCCGCAATAAATCCGCGCGCGTGGGCCAAGGGTGCGCGGCGGCGGGCCCTGGCCCGTCGCCCGGTCCCGTCACGCGCATGGCTTGTCGGGCCCCTCCGGCTTCCGGGCACCATGTGGCGCCTGAGCGAAGCCCGAGGGATTGCCTCAAGATTCGGCGGACTCCTCGGTTCCCGCCACAGCAGGGATGCCGCGATCCGGTTTCCGAGAAAACCGGCACACAGTGGGTGTTGCCGGACCCGGCACTCGCAGAATCCGCCTTGCTCAAGGGGGAAACTGCGAAGGCCCACTCATCCGAAGACAGCAGACCTTCACAACTTCGGCGACTACTGTCGGGGGGATGAACCCCGGGCAGGCAACGGAACCCAGATCCTTTTCAAAAACGGCGGGGCCCACATCACCCCGCGAACCGACACGCGCCTGGCCGGGTCGCTCGACCCGGCAAGGCCTGCAACCCGGCCAAGCTCTTCGACTCGGCAAGGTACGTCGACCCGGCCACAGCAACTGGCACAAGAAAATCCAACCCGGTGCCACCAAGGCTTCCCCAACAAGCCGACCCCACCCGTGGCGCGCATGGAAACCCAGCCACGGGTCAGCTCCCATCCCATCGAGGCCGTACGATGGGACGAGACTTCAATCACCGATGACCAAGACTATAGTGCTTCCGCCCATGCCTATGGTCAGCCGAAGCATGGCAACAGTGCCCCTTACCTACCCGCTGACTAGGGCTGGCGTGGCAACAGTGCTCCCGCCCTCACCGCTGACGGCAACAAGCCGCAACCTGACGGAGAGCACTGTACACGACTTGACTCAACCACACCCTGACGATCGACAAGACGACGAACAGTTCCCCTAGGCACACGGGGCCTGCCCCTAGGGGAACCCGGCGAACCACAAGCCCTCAAGCGGGACCCAGCCCGGTATCCCGGACACGGACAATATGGACCCACCGACTCGGCGTATTACCATTGTAACCCTGGGTTGGTTGATCTATAAAACCCCCTAGGAACCCACGACCACAGAGGCATGTGCATGAGAGGCATATGTAAGAGACACAAGAGAAACACAAGTGAGCATAGGACTAGCCACCCAACGACAGCATCGGAGAGAAGGAGCAGACCAAGCCTTGGCCAGCTTCCTTCCTCCTCCATACAGCTCCAGGAGCAACATTGTACTATCGATCATCCAACTAAACTCGGCAAGACTATGGGAATTATCTCTTCGGAGAGCCCCGAACCTGGGTATGTCCGGCGTCCCACGCCCGCGCATGCCAACCTCGCCTCTGGAGCCCACCAACGCCCTTGAGCCTCCTCCTCTCTTTAGCCATCCCTTGGAATCTGCCATGCGCCCACCACGACACAGTTAATGCAACTCGGTGTGACCGAAAAGTTCTAATCGGTTGCACCGAGGTTGAAAGCCTAAATCAACGCTCTCGATATGACCAAAAATGGTGAATCAGTCAGACCAAAATGCACAAAGAGGTTTTGGAAGTTTAAGTCTATGACGAATCGGGGACTTCGAGTGCTCCTCACACAGAGTGGTTCGAATCTGACTTGATCAAACTTTGTGATGTAGCATGAATAGAGTTTAAGACAAGAAAAGCATAGATAGCTAGAGAAGGTTCTTAGGCATTCTTGTTCATCCACTTGGCAGGAGAAAAGAAACCAAACAATCAAAACAACAAGTGGATGTCCTTGAATGAGTAAAATATGCAACCAACATGCTCACACAATAAAATGGCAAATGAAATATGTGGCAAAGCATGCACAACCAATTCTAGCATCTATCAAGCAATTGGCGATGACTAGGTCATCTATATATGAGTATATTGACTTAGGAGTAAAATGAGAACATTTGATCATAGGTCATACTCATCGTTTAAGCACAAGTGGGGTTACCACTTTTACATAAAGCATTGTTGTTTTCACACATTCAGAGTTGCTTTAGCTCAACTCTAAGAGTAAAGCTCCCCCTAGATGTGAGATCCCCCATAAGAGGGATGAACTAACCTTGGGTTTTTGTCGATGATGACTTCATGTAGGTGTTGAAGATGTGGATGCTCAATGTTGATGTAGATCATTTGGAGCAATCCATTGGAGTGAGTTGCACTTTCAATACCTACATGGGTTAGTCCCACAAGGAACAAACAAGGATATCCATAGACATAGAGTGATGCATACACAAGATGATGTCCATGAAAGCATTAGGTTACCTTGTCCCTTGTCTTACCAACAAGAGGGTTTGTGACTCCTCGAACTATTGACTAATGTGGAAGATGATTGCACTTCTCCATGCCAAAATGATAAGAGTAAAGTATGTTGGCGGAGTCACCCTCAAGAACTCTGTAGTTATTCTTCTTTGGGATCCACATCATCTTGATGGGAATCCTTGGAGTTGTAGTTGTACTGGATGAAGTAGAACTTGATGTAGTCTTGGGAACCCACTTGACTATGGCCTTAGGAGCTTCTTCAAATGCATCAATCTCATCTTGAAGCTTGTCCTTGCCTTTTTGCTTGTGGTCTTATGGTGGAAGATCATATTGAGCTTGTGTCCCTTTGAAAGAAGTAGGATCGTACTTCTCTTGTTGAGGAACAAACTTCGTCTTGGGGTATTGATCTTCTTGCCACTCAACTCCATTGGCATTGAACTTTCGTTCAAAACAAACACCTTGATTCTTCCGGTGCGTTCCTTGCTTGCGTACAATTTCCTCGAATAGCTTACTTCCGTCAAGACTCTTGTAAACACCTTTCTCTATAATTCCCTTCAATAAGCTATTTTCTTGCTCAAGTGTAACTTGGCTAAGAGAATCATTAGTGGAATCAAGAGAACTACTAGAAGCAATAACATTGGATTTAGCATGATTATTGTTACTACTAGAAGAAGAATCTTCCTTGTTCTTGTTATTAAACTTGACTCGAGGCATGTAAGTAGATAAGAGTAAACGCTTGGCAATATAAGAAGAACTTTTCTTGCAAATATCATCATTGATTGCCTTTAAAAACTCATGCTCTTGCTCAAGGTTGAGCTTTCCAAAGCGTAACTTCTCATGAGTCTTTAAAAGTTCTCGATGATCTTCCAAGATAGTTTAATGAGCTAACTTAAGAGTGTTTAGTTCTTTAGTTAGGCGCTCAATCTTCTCCTTATCATTGTCATTCGTTTTATCTTGATTAGCATGGTTATTTGATGTTTCATCATAGTATTCATCACTAGAGTTCTCAACAAGTAAATCATCATCACCTAACAAGTCATCTTCATCACTATTGAAATCAACATACTCGAGGTGTGATACCTTTGGGCCTTTAGCCATGAAGCATCTTCCAAGTCCTTCATTTGGTGAGTCAAATATGTCGTAGGAGTTGATTGACACAAGTGCTAGACCAGCAACACCTTCATCTTGAGTATATTCGGAGTCAGAGTGATAGCTTCTCTCGGAGTGATTATCGGAGTCGGAGCCAGATACCCATTCACCAACATGAGCTTGATGTCTTTGTTTTGTGTAGCTCCTTGATGACTTGTCCTTCCTTTCCGAATCCTTGCTTCTCCGGGATGTTCTTCGTTCATAACGATCATCTCTACTCCTTCTTTCTCTTGATGGTGATTCTTCTCTTCTACTCCTTCTTTTTGGAGAATCTTCTCTTCTTTTGTAGGGAGCCATACACTCATTGGAGTAGTGTCCGGGTCTTCCACAATTGTAGCAACTTCACTCTCGGCTAGAAGATCTTTTGTCATTGTAGGACCTTGACTTGGAACTTCTTTCCTTGCTTCTATTCTTGTAGAATTTGCTGAAGTTCTTCACCATTAGGCTCAATTCTTCATTGAAGGTTTGTTTCTCACCTGATGATGTGGGAGCTTCACATGAGGCTTTGTAAGCACCACTTGACTTGTTGTGGAGCTCCTCCTTATCCTTGAGTGACATCTCATGAGCAACAATTCTTCCAATGACTTCTGTTGGCTTGAGATCTTTGTAATTGGGCATCATTTGGATCAATGTGCACACGGTATCATATTTTACGTCCAAGGCTCTTAGGATCTTCTTGATGATGAATTTGTCGGTCATCTCTTCACTTCCTAAGTCGGCAATCTCATTTGTGATGAGAGTAAGCCTATAGTACATCTCGGTGACGCCTTCACCATCCTTCATTTTGAACTTGTCAAGTTGACTTTGCAGCACATCCAATTTGGATTCCTTGACGGAGTCGGTACCTTCGTGCATGTCAATCAAAGTATCCCAAATTTCCTATCCATTCTCAAGACGGCTGATTTTGTTGAATTCTTTGGGGCATAATCCATTGAAGAGGATATCACAATCTTGAGCGTTGTATTGCAACATCTTCAACTCTTTCGTGGTAGCTTCATGGTTTGGTTCTCTCCATCAAAGAATTCACCTTGCAAGCCAATACACACAATAGCCCAAACGGCGGGGTTATGTCCAAGAATATGCATTTTCATCTTCTGCTTCCAACTAGCAAAATTAGTACCATCAAAGTAAGGACCTCTACAGTGGTAATTTCCCTTGCTAGACGCCATACTCTCCTAGGTTGTGAAACCAAGGCTATGACCACCAAATGCTATGAAAATGAAAGCAAATGGAGACCAAAGCCCTGATACCACTTGTAGGATCGAAAGTATGTCTAGAGGGGGGGGTGATTAGACTACTTGACCAAATAAAAATCTAGCCTTTTCCCAATTTTAGTTCTTGGCAGATTTTAGCAACTTCGCACAAGTCAAGCAATCAACCTACACATGCAATTCTAAGAGTATAGCAGCGGAAGGTAAAAAAATTGCATACGAAGGTAAAGGGAGGAGTTTGAGGAAGCAAACGCAATGTTGACGCAGAGATTTTTTAGCTGTGGTTCCGATAGGTGGTGCTATCGTACATCCATGTTGATGGAGACTTCAACCCACGAAGGGTAATGGTTGCACGAGTCCACGGAGGGCTCCACCCACGAAGGGTCCACGAAGAAGCAACCTTGTCTATCCCACCATGGCCATCGCCCACGAAGGACTTGCCTCACTAGGGGTAGATCTTCACGAAGTAGGCAATCTCCTTGCCCTTACAAACTCCTTGGTTCAACTCCACAATCTTGTCGGAGGCTTCCAAGTGACACCGAGCCAATCTAGGAGACACCACTCTCCAAGAAGTAACAAATGGTGTGTTGATGATGAACTCCTTGCTCTTGTGCTTCAAATGATAGTCTCCCCAACACTCAACTCTCTCTCACAGGATTTGGATTTGGTGGAAACAAGATTTGAGTGGAAAGCAACTTGGGGGAGGCTAGAGATCAAGATTTATGTGGTAGGAATGGAAGATCTTGACCTCAACACAAGTATAGGTGGTTCTCTCTCAAAAAATGTATGCTAGAAGTGTAGGCACGTTCTGATGGCTCTCTCCACAAATGAAGAGTGGGTGCAGGGGTATATATAGCCTCCACACAAAATCTAACTATTACACACAACTTACCAAACTCGGTGTGACCGAATTGTGAAACTCGGTCGGACCGATTTAAGAAATAATGTGACCATTGGGATTTTCGATGGGACCGAAATGTCATCTCGGTGGGACCGATATGGTTAGGGTTAGGGCATAACATAATCTCGGTGAGACCGATTACACTAACTCGATGAGACCGATTTTGGTAATGGACACTGAGGGAATCCTGGACTAGGGGGTGTCCGGATAGCCGAACTATCATCATCGGCCGGACTCCAAGACTATGAAGATACAAGATTGAAGACTTCGTCCCGTGTCCGGATGGGACTTTCCTTGGCGTGGAAGGCAAACTTGGCGATACGGATATGTTGATCTCCTACCATTGTAACCGACTCTGTGTAACCCTAGCCCTCTCCGGTGTCTATATAAACCGGAGGGTTTTAGTCGATAGGACAGAATAACAATCATACCATAGGCTAGCTTCTAGGGTTTAGCCTCCTTGATCTCGTGGTAGATCCACTCTTGTACTACCCATATCATCAATATCAATCAAGCAGGAGTATGGTTTTACCTCCATCGAGAGGGCCCGAACCTGGGTAAAAACATCGTGTCCCTTGTCTCCTATTACCATCCGCCTAGACGCACAGTTCGGGACCCCCTACCCGAGATCCGCCGGTTTTGACACCGACAGACACACAGAGGGTTGGTCAGGAAAACTCGATGGGACTGATTCGCTCATTTTGGTTAGACCGAAATGTTACGAAGGGGAAACAAGGAGTTTTCATTGCAATCTCGGTGGGACCGATCGCTCATCTCGGTGTGAGCAAAACGTTACGAAGGGAAACAGAGAGATTGCAACCCCATCTCGGTGAGACCGAGATCCCTATTGGTGAGACCAAAAATACTAGGGTTTGTGGCAGTGGCTATGACATCTGAACTCGGTGGCGCCGGATGGATGATTTTGGTGGGGCCGAGTTTGACTTTTGGTTTAGGTCATATGTGGATGTTAGAAAGTAGTTGAGGGCTTTGGAGCATATCACTAAGCACTTTGAGCAAGAAAGTCATTAAGCAACACCTCATCCCTCCTTGATTGTATTGGCTTTTCCTATAGACTCAATGTGATCTTGGATCACTAAAATAAAAAATGTAGAGTCTTGTGCTTTGAGCTTGAGCCAATCCTTTTGTCCTTAGAATTTTGAGGGATCCACTTTTCTCATCCATGCCATGCCAATCA
Organism: Triticum aestivum; assembly: GCF_018294505.1. Taxonomy (NCBI): domain Eukaryota; kingdom Viridiplantae; phylum Streptophyta; class Magnoliopsida; order Poales; family Poaceae; genus Triticum; species Triticum aestivum. Next base: position 142,330,845 of record NC_057801.1, read on the forward strand.
TTGAGCTTTCCTGAAATATTTATCTTGAAATAGCATTATCTCAATGAGCTATATGTTCTTAGGAATTACCAAAACCACCCAGGGATAGTTGCACTTTCACTCTGCCATACACATCAGCTCTCTACTATGAAGCCATGCACACTTAAATTACATCCGCCACCGAGGACCCCGCGACACACACACACACAAACACACACAAACACACACACACGCGTGCGCGCGCGCACACACGCACGCACCCACCCACACACACAGACACACACACACACTAAGACTCCATCACACACACACACTAAGAATCCATCATCTCTCTCTCTCTTTCTATCTCTCTCTCTCTCTCTCTCTCTCTCCCACACACACACACACACACACACACGCCGCGCACCCGCACACACACACTAAGACTCCATCTATCTCTCTCTCTCTCTCTCTCTCACACACACACACACACACACACACACACCACACACACACTAAGACTCCATCTCACACACACATGCTCTAGGCGGAGCATTTGTTCCTACCACCCTTCATCCAACCTTACCCGTATGATAAACAATCACCTTAATTTACTTGTATAACATGGACAAATTCCACTTTACTTTAGTAGTTAGCAAACTTATCATCTGTACCCTTATAAAAAACCGAGTTGGTGATGATGGTGTGCCTGCCATCGTGTAATATAGACCGTATGATCTATATCTGATGGATAGAAACAAAACTATGATAATTTTACAAAAGATACCCGCACCTCTCTCCACATCCTTATCTCCCACAACCTCATTGTTGAGCAATTAAAAAAGGAAGTATCTGGAATAATCTAGCATGGTGGCCGCTGCTACCTACCGGCGCTGTCCATCCCCATGCCTCCGCCCATTTCGACCACTAGTCACCACCATGCTCCACCCCTCCACACCTTATCTCTCATCTTTCATTTTTTATGACATTCTCGAGATACCAATTTTCCGATAAAATTCTTGAGATATCATTAGTTTTTACACATGGGATTCCTCCTGCATGGGTCAATCACAACATGTGTTTTGTAAAAAAAATGCATATTGATGTTCCGTGCAATGCACGAGCATCTTGCTTGTATTATATAACTCAAATCACAAGCAGGAAGTGACATTTTTTTACACAACCACGTTAACATGGACACGTAAATCACTAGCTAAAATATAATACCATTATACTTATATCCCAATGCAAAAGGTTGAGTACATGTACGAACAGTAGAGTCGCCTACACACACTCTGTCTCTCAGAATCTCACACACACACCAGTTACATAACGCCCACTTAAGAAGACACTTATGTTACAATTTGTGCACCCGTGGGAAGCCGGACGACGAACCAAACAATAGCTGCATTCATTCCCCTCCCGCCGCCTCTTCTCTGGTCGCCATCGCCTGGTAGCCATGGCCTGGCCGAAGGTAACAACATACGCCATACTCCCGCCGGAGCGGCGCTTTAATCTGGAAATTTTAGTGGTCATGCATGCATCTTTTTGTGCTATCACTCCTATATAAGGGTTGACCGATCGCTTCCTGTGGACGTGCGCAGGCACTGGAAGAGGAAGGAGAAGGGAAGCAGGCTCTGGAGTAACTTTTCTTACCACAATTTCTTAGGAAACTGATTGCAATAATTGAGTAGTTTTGCAAACTATTAGTACTACACCTGAAATGGTTCAAAAACCAATACTCCCTTGCCAGTGCGCAGTTCCCGCATGAAACAGTCAGCGTCGCCCTGGAGTGTCAGTGCCGCATTAATGCCCGGCCAGAGTGGAGGCGACCTCTCACTGGCGCCGGTTTGAAGCAGCGCGACAGGCGAGAGAGCGCCGCTTCTCGGTGCACGCAACTGCTCCGCGTCGAGGCTGGCCATAGGCCCTGTTTGGATCCATGGGTTAGAGTTAGTTTGAGCTAGTTGGGGCTCAAATAGCCCTACAGTATCCAAGCATGAGGGTTAAATTGGAGCAAGTTGCACCGAACCCACCAAAAAAACTATCCCACCCAAGAGGTGCTAACTGGAGATAGTTCTCATTGGGCCCACTGAAAAATCACTTTTCTCTCTCCATCAAGTGCATTTATTGTCAATCTAACCCTGTCACCCAAACACCTCTTTGGCTACAGTTAGTTCAGGGTTAGTCATGAGTTAGTCTAACCTCTAGCTAAGTTAGAGTATCGAAACAGGAGCAGTATAGGACATGCAAGTTGCTCAAAGCATACAGTCAAATTCGTACGTGAAAGAATTTTTTTTATTTTTGAAAACGGAACATGAAAGGATCTTCGAATGATATAATTTTCAAATTATATAAAATCTTATCAATAGTCAAAGGCATCCTCGAAGAATACATTAGGCCCTATATAAAATCTTATCAATAGTCAAAACCAAATGTTCAAAACGAGTTCAAAACGAGAAACTGGACCCATTCACGGCACGACACACCTGTCTCGTTTGGTCCGTCGGTCAAAGCGTTTCCTCTTCTTGGCATAACAATAGAGTACAGTACTATTTTTTTAGAATGCTCTTGGCATGTCTCTAACATGTGATGAGTTAACCGACCTCAATAGACGGCAAAAACGCCAACCCGCCGCACTTTGAGAGAGACGAGGAGGGAGAAGCGATACGGGCTGCTGGATTACTAGATGAGATAAATACACTGGTGGTCACTAAAGTTGAGGCCAAAGCACACTACGGTCACTGGACTTCAAAATACGCTTAATACGGTCATTGAATACGAGTTGCGGTGATCATACGGTCACTGACTTGTCGTATAGCACCATATTTTGTCTAGTTGACCGGTCAACTGGCTCCCTACCTCTATGTGTCCCACCTGTCAGTGAGTGTAAGAGAGAAGTCAATAAAATAAATAAATAAGCTGGACAACGCCATGCGTGACAGCGTGATTGTGTTTGCATGCTTTGTACGGGTGCATGTTGTCCATGCGTGAGTGTGCCGTCCTTGTGTGAGGCCTTGACGTGACGTTCCTGGAGACGAGAACCAGCGTTTGAGGTGGGCCACCTCTTGTCGGTGACAGGCCTCCTTTGACGTCATGCTCAACAAGTCGGACAACGCCATCGTCTCGACCGACGCCGTGACACGCCTCGTCGCGGTCAACCCCTTCATCGCCTGTGACATATTCATGTTTTCCGTGTGCTTGTGTGCGCGCGTGCGTTGCACCGGTGCTCTAAGGGCGAGTTCACCGTCACCTTTGTCTTTGATCGATCGTCAAGCAACAAAGACAATAGGTTTGCTGCAAGAGATGGTGCAGGACGATGTTGTGGGCAAGCTTGGCCGTAGGGACGATGGACCAGACGTCGCCACAGATGGCACACCACCATGCACCCGAGTGTGTGTGCATGCATGTGTTGTCTACGTGCCTTTGTGTGCGTGTGTGCATCAGGATGTGCATGCGTGAGTGTGGTTGCATGCGTTGTACGGGTGCTTGATGTCCATGCGTTGGTGCATGCGTGAGTGTTTATATAAAACAAGGAAGATCTATTGCTAAACATCTGAATGTTTAGGTGATGGCCTTCATGCGCGGTTCTTGCTTTTTTATTTGCTTTATTTCATGAACTGATAAGCGGGACCAACATGACAAGAAGAGTCATGTCGTTGACCCATCCTTCACTAGGTGCCACAAAGACTATTTTGACCAGTCAACGAAGTGCATGCAGATAGAATACCGAGCTCTACGGTCAGTCAGTGACCGTATAATCACTGTAACTCGTATTCAATGACCGTATTGAGCGTATTTCAAAGTCCAGTGACCATAGTGTGCTTCGGCCTCAACTTCAATAACCACCAGTGTATTTATCTCTTACTAGAGATAGGTATCACACGGAAGCCAAGAAATATGGTGATAGGGTGGGTTAGCCATGTACTAGTATGATGTAACTACACTGGGCTGCCGTGTTTCGTACTCTTCCAGTCCACTGTGGAGATGATTAGTTGATTTTATATTGCTGAATAATATAAAATATTATGAGTGCAGACGCTCCACCAAGAGGTTCCTTGCTCCTTCTCGGTCGTCGGGAATCTATGTTCTTCCACTCTATTTTTTACGTGAGCTTTGTTCATTCTTTTGCCAACATGCTAGACATCTAGCATCAAGGTGCACGCGTCTTGCAAGGATCATTCCATCCATATGAAGAACACGTGGGACTGGAACTACGAGACAGACATGTACCCAGGAGTGGACGTACAAACCTGAGTAATGTAGCGTAGTAAGTGAAGTAGAAAGGCACAAATGGTATGGACATGTGTGGCATATAGGGTGATAACACTGTCTTTCTCCCTTCAAAAAAACTGTCTTTCTATCCTCACCGCTGGTTGCAGATCCGGACGTATCCCCCTCTGCCGATGAAGGGGAGGAAAGGCAGCGTTTAGGCCATCGTTGACAGCGAGGAAGGAGATCCACTGCCTGCCGCATCGTCATCTCTGGCCGAGCGCCGGCACGGGAGGTCCTCCGATCCATTCGTCGTTGCCCTAGTGTGGGCGGATCCGGCCTCCCACCGCCCACCTATCCACATCCCGATGACCTTCAGGTATATCTTCCTTTGAAACCGCCTTAGCTCTACTTCCCCGGCTCGCTACGTCACTGCATGTGGATCATTTTCTACCTCTCAACCCCTCTGATCGGATGGTGCAATGTCACCTATTTTTCTTCTTATATTGTTAGAGGTAAAGCTACTTCATGGAGTCAAATCTTGTACTTGGTTCAAACAAGAAATAAAGTGGGGGTGGGGTATTTAGTATGTACATCGGACTTGGTACAAACAGGAAGGAAAGGGGTGAAAGTAGTACAGACTGGTCATCCAACTGGTCTCTTGGTCGAGAAGGGCAATATAGGGGTAACACTGTACACAGTGGTATGACCAGGACTAGATTTGCTATCCACACATAGGAGTAGGTGGCTGAAGTGAACAAAAATGGGACCAACCCAGATATGTTTCTTGGATGTTTGTTTCTCGGTGCAACAAACTATGAATCACCACTTTATGCCCCTGTTTAGGTACATGGTGCTGGACTGCTGGTGCACCCACTGTTCCATGCCCTTATACCAAATATTTAGATGTTCTTAATCTAATGCCCCTGGTAAAATGAAGCCATGCCACTATTATAATCCATGACAAGTTTAGCCAAATGTTTTTCCTGTTATTGTTCGAGACTCTGACTATTTCCTCTGTATCTTTTTGTGCAAACAGGGATATCCATTTCACCTGGTTGCTGTTGTGACCTTTTGGTGCACTGCACAAAACTCTTCTTAAAGGAAGTGACTTTCATGCTATTTAACTGGAATGTCAGAATGGAACAGTTGGTTCATTTTGGTCGAACTGCACAAAAGGAGATCTGTGTTCCAATCCTCATCATCCATATTGGTGCCATAACCTTCCTTTAGGTAAGAATGATATTTAATGCATGTGTCCATCTCTATTTTTCGACTGCCATGAGAAAATAATGCTATTTTTTACTAGTACACTTGTACTCCCTCACTGACAAAACCAATTCTTAAATTGAAGGCCAATCATGTACTTGGTTTCACCAACTGGTGAGGAGAAAGAGAAATAGAGCATGAAGAGGAAGAAGAAGGTTACTGTCTATCCTTTCTCACAAAGCTAATGAAGGTTGCACCTTGTTCCTACTTGTGCAAACAGGGATCATGTTGTGCCAATCATACATTTTAGTGGAACTACACAAGACAATACAATGAACTGTATCCCAACCAGTGCTTTTACTCTGCTGGAAGTTCTTGATAATCTTTCGATATAATCTCAGCACTGGTAAACAAGAGTAATTTCAACCATACATTTGAAGTGCACAAAAATATAAACTATTAACACTACAAAAAAAGACACATCCGTGACATTTTGGGTCGAACGAAATTTTTTTCTGTCATACATATGACACTTCTATGACGATAATTGTGACAAAACCCGGTATCATCATAGATGTGGTGGGTTCCTACTTCTATGACAAAAAATCATGACAGAAAATGGGCTTTTCGTCCTGGGCGGGCCGGAGACGCAGCTGCATGACATTCTTTGGGCCGTCCATGACGGAAAAAACCGTGGTAGAAGCGAGGGGGAGGAAATTTCGGGGAGTTGCCGGTTACGGTGGGAGGTCGGGGGCCGAGCGATGCGCGTTTCTCTCGTACACGTACGTGCGTGTGTGAGAGGCGTTGGCTCTAACTGAACTCGAGAGAGGCGTTGGCCTCTAACTGAATCCGAGCAATTGCACTACAGGCTAAGCATTACTAAACCCGAGCAATCAATCGATGGCTGTTAACTGAACCCGATGGAGTGATTCCTTCGCTACTGCTGCTAACTGAAGCCGATCGATTGGATGAACAGTGAGCGTTGTGGGGGGGTGGATGAACAGTGAGCGGTGGCGTTGCCTTTGGATGAACAGGACCCCGTGGTGTGGAGGGCTGGATGAACAGTAGACGGTGAAGGGTTGGCCGTGGAGGGGTGGTTGAACAGGACCCCATGGTGTGGAGGGCTGGATGAACAGTAGACGGTGGAAGGGTGCCCGTGGAGGGGTGGTTGAACAGTAGCCGGTGGAGTAGCACGCGGTGGAGGCTGGATGAATAGGAGCCCGTGGAGGCTGGAGGAGGTCGACGGTAGCCCATGGAGGCTGGAGGAGGTCGATGGTGGAGATGAACAGTATCCCGTGGAGTCCCGTTTTGCGGTACGCCACACCCCTCCCGATGAACAGGACCCCCGTTTCGACTGTAGGAGGTCCGTTTCGTCCGTTTTGCGGTATGCCACACCCCTCCCGATCAACAGGACCCCCGTTTGGACCGTAGGAGGTCTGTTTCCTTCGTTTTGTGGTACGCCACACCCCTCCCGATCAACAGGACCCCTGTTTGGACCGTAGGAGGTCCGTTTCCTCCGCTTTGCGGTACGCCAGGCCCCTCCCGATCAACAGGATCCCGTTTCGAACGTGACCGGTCGAACACAAGGCCGTTTCCTCCGTTGTGCGGTACGCCAGGCCTCGTTTCCATTGCATGTTCCATCCAAGCCCTCCCGATGAACACGACCACGCATTCCGTTCTGACCCAGCCGGTTGGCTCCCCATGAACACGACGACGATGCTATTTCTCTGTTCCGACCCAGCCATGTACATATGCGCGAGTAGGCGTTCGATACCCTGCCCGTATGTACGTACGTGGCCGTATTTTTCTTTCTTGCACCCTCGCCGCTGTACGTACGTGTACATGCTACGTGCGCGCCTCTACTACGACATGTGCGTGCCTCTACATCGACCAGTATGTACGTACACTTCGACCAGGTGGGTCCCGACTGTCAGGCACTTCCTTGCTTGTGAAGATGTAGCTGGTGGGTCCTAGCAGTCAGGGGGGCGAATCGTTTTGGGGTTTTTTTTGACTGGACGCACTTCCTTGCATGCGAAGATGTAGCTGGTGGGTTCCAGCAGTCAGGGGGGAAATGTTTTTTTCGTGAAATACTGGTGGCCCGTCCGGTGGGTCCCTGCTGTCAGGTGGAGGAATAATTATTTTGCGCGTAATAAGGAGGCACTTCCTTGCAGCCGCCGTGGACCCAGCTGTCAGCCTCTCCACGCATAGTACTCTTCCGATGGAAGTCAGTCATTGACCACATTGACCACGCCGCGCCGAGAGCACCACGGCGGTGAACGACGGCAAGGCCTAGGAAGGGGACGACGCGGAGCCGGGGAAGACGCAGCAGTGGATGCCCACGTGAAGAGGAGTACGAGGGTGAGGCTGCCGTCGCTGTAGAATAATACGGGGTGTGGGTGAGTAGAGGGATGGCCTGGCCAGCGATGGGAGTAGTTGGGGGCGGTGATGTAACACTCCAAAAAAAATTTGGTTTGGTTTTTATCAAGTTCTTTAATTAATTGGAAGGAGGTTATTTAAAAAAATTAAGACTCTCCTTCTCAAAAAAATTCTTTTATGACAAATATTTTTTTATGAGTCCTTCTCAATATTGATTTTGGTCTTGAAGGTTTTTCAACATGTGTTGGTTCAACACACAGAATCTTGGGTTGTCTTAATATTTTTTTATTTAAAAAGTATCCCTATGAATTATGGATTGGTTCTTCCCCATTCAAAAAAAATCTCTCTCTTGCCATGGCCTATGTTGAAATATTTCTTCCAAAACCCACCTCCCCACTTTGGATCAAACCAAGCACCCCATTCCAGCAAGTCTCTACCTCCTTTAAATTTTTTTCTATTTATTTTGCCCTCAAAAGCATTTTTCTGTCATTTATTTGGGTCTTGATGATTTACAAAGGAACCACCAGAATCCCTTTGAGTCTTGGTCCCAAATAAACTCCTCTGGCTAGTCCTTAGTACCCTCAACCAAGATCCATCAAGATCCAGTGGTCCACAGTTCAAATATTTCAAAGTATGCTTGCTGCAAGTTTGAACTAGATTTGCCATTTTTGGTGAAATTCACTCTTTTTCTTCTCCTAAAAATCTGAGAAAAATCAGGCAGCCCCTAGATGCATCAAGAGGTCACCTCGCCAAGGATCAGCTCAAGAAAAATTTTCCACGTGCCCAAAACATTTCATCGAACAGCTGGCGTGCACTGTTCCTGTCAAAGTTCAGAAAATTTAGTGTTTCAGTTCGGTCGACAGTGTCGTTTTCTTCAGAACCGCGGCATCAATCTCGCCAGTGCACACGTTGGCGCCTTGCTCCCTGCTCCTTCTTCTTATCCAGTGTGCCGCATGGTCGTTTGGACGGACGCAAGCGTCGGTGGCGACGTGTCTCACCAACGCCGGCGTCTTCCGCAGTGGCAGAACCGGCCGTGGCGGCCAACAGGGGCCAGCCCTGCCATACGGCACCGTCCAGCACCGCCCACACCACCAGGAGCCTCCGTGTGGCCGTCCTTTCCCCCTGTGCGTGCTGCAGAGCCGTCGCCGTGGCCGGAGAGGCGCAGAGCGCGCTCTCTGTCGCCGACGAGCCCGTGAGGCCGTTCCATCGAAACCACGGGAGCAGAGCAAATCCAAACAAGGTTAGGTGTTGGATGGAGCTAGTGGACCAATCCGTAGCTGCCTAGCCACCTAAACCGCCTGCCCGACCTCTGCCTCACCGTAATCACTCGCCGGAGAGATCCCGTTCTCGGCAACCGCCTCGGACTGGCTATAAAAGGAGGCCTCGAGCCCGTTCTCGACCCAACACTATCCCTCCACCTCGCCAGGACTGCGCCCAGCCACTAGGAGGACCTCAAGGAGGCCTTCTTCCTCGACTCCGGCCGCCCCGATCCGCTTTGGGCTCCGGCAAGATCCTCTCAGGTGAGAGCAACCCCGCCTCCCAAACCTTGTCAGCAACCTCCTAGTGCACCCACTCTTCTAACCCGAGCCCCAATTTGATGTTTGCAGCACACCTCGGCGAGATCCATCACCGCCCGAACCACCGTCCGCCAGAGTGGAGGCCGCCATCGACGTGGTGCTGACCGATGACCAACTCCAACACCCACAGACGTGGGAGAGCTCAGTGAGTCCGTAGGTACCCTCCGTTTCCTCTACCTCACCGTGGATCGACGCTGGCGACCACCGCAAGCCTTGGGCGCCGGCGGGACTCTGGTTTGGTTTTTAAACCTGATGGGTGGGACCCCCCTCGTCAGGTTTTTCTCTTTTTCGAAACGTTTTCTAAAAAGCGCCTTCGGGCAAAATACGTTTTCTAACCGAAACCGTTTCTGGCTTTTTTTAAACTAGCCCCTGGGAAGTTTCTGTTTCATCACATATTAGTCCCTGTACTAAAACCCTTATAACTTTTAAACAAAAGAAGATTTTGAGTTGATTCTTTTTCTGTCATCTTTGTTTTTCTATCTAGTTTTTTATCATGTTTATTTTTAAATTATTTGGAACAACTTTCATGCATGCACGGTATTTACGTTAGTATCTGATTTTGTTATAACATAGATACTGAAGGAGGTGACGGAGCCGCAAACTTCACCGAGCTAGACTCTGAGTACTCCGAACCAGGCAAGCATGTTTGAACCTTTGATATGATGAGTGTCTTGCATGTTTACTTGAGTAGTTTTCTCATGGCATGTCAATATAAGCAATAGTGAATGTTATATTGCATGCAAAGCAAGCTACAAGTGAGCTTAGAAATTTGGATGAGTTTATATGATGGTGAGATAACCTGATCATGTGGTGGCATGATAGGTTGCAAGCTGGTATTGTTGAAGCATGCCAGTCTTATGCCAACCGTTTAACTCCAGTATTAACGTGGATCAAGTCATGTTCCCGTTTGTCCCCTTTTTCGTGCTGCCACATGTCTTCTGCTAAGAATCCGGTCTAGTCAGTTGCAAACTTCTTTCCTCGTACACACCAAATAGAGGGTCCGTGATGAGGGTTCCATGGTCCCGGATTAAGGCCCGTCATCCGGTCAAGGGGCATGGGTGTTTCCGGTTGGGACCGAGAGGGGGGCACCCTTTAGAGCGTGCGATATAAATTTGATCCCATGCTATTCGAGGTTGTGGCCTCCCCGTCTTAAAGTTTTTTCTTGAATGTTGCCTAGGGTGCTTCCTGGCAGCGGAATGTGGAATGGGTGTGTACTTGTTAGATGTGTTTCTTCTAAAATACCATAAACGGAACTAGTCCTTTGTGACTATAGAACTCTGTTGGCTGTCGGTAAAGATTACAAACTCTGCAGAGTCAAAACCATTCGAGTAACCGTATCCATGGTAAAGGACTGTGATCAACATATCAATGTCAATGTCAGTGTCAGTCTCAACGTCCGTCTCATCGACAGTCTCAGTGTCAGTTTCAGTGACAACCTCCGGTGAATAAACAGGAGTGGTAAACCTGGCTGAATGTTATTCCTGTGGATGGACTAACTCGTTTATTATTATGTACTGAGTATTTCCTTGGGATGATTTAAATTCATGGGCTACTTGAATTCGAATGGTGAAATATAAGCCCTTTATGTGATGTCGCTCAGACATCCGACTGTGGCATTCTTGTTATTTACTTTTGATATAAGCCCTTTATGTGATGTCGCTCAGACGTCCGACTATGGCATTCTTGTTATTTACTTATGATATAAGCCCTTTATGTGATGTCGCTCAGACGTCCGACTGTGGCATTCTCATTATTTACTTTTGATATAAGCCCTTTATGAGATGTCGCTCAGACATCCAACTGTGGCACCCATGTTATTTACTTTCATGATAAGCCCTTTTCGAGATGTCGCTTAGACGTCCGACTGTGGCACGCACTTTCATTTACGTTTCAATATAAGCCATTTATGTGGTGTCGCCCTGATGCCCGACTGCGGCATGTTAATTTATTTCTACCTTTCGAGGCATCGCTTCAGACACCCGGTCGGTCTTCAGTTATTTTATTGGGATTTCGGGAGGACTACCGCCTGACTTCCTTTTTATTTAACATGTCGTGCAAATTTATTATCTGAGTGTGCATTACTAATCTGCTCATACGCATCATGTTTGCATTTGTTATATCTTATGTCCAATCTTTCTTGCAAGTACATTAAAAGTACTCACCTGGCTTGTTGATTTGGCGAGATATTGACGAAGGCGATCTTATGGATGAAGAGTACGATAGCGAGTCCGATGCCTAGAGGAGTCCCAGTCAGTCCCGTGCGATCCTGGAATTGGTCACTTGTATCATATACGCTTCCGCTACCCGAATAAATTCATCGAGCCTCACTCCGGTGCTCGACGAGCTGTAAGATTTAGTAGTCATGTCACCCACTTCACTGTGACATATCCACCCCCACTTTTATTACGAGTCAGTAGTTATGCCACCATACCCTTGTGTCATATCCGCCTTTATGTATAATATCGGCGTGCTTATAATAAATTGTTGAGCAGCCTCAGCTCAACCTTGTATAATATTTAGTACTTCTGGATCTCTGTATCAAGGATTTGTCTACTAGTAAGGGAGATTTTCCTATATTGGTCTTATATAAAGGACGGTTTCTCAATAAATGTTTTATTGGAAAACCGGTCCTGACAACCTTGGTACTAGAGCCAGGCTGACTGTAGGAAGCCACTAGGTGCGATCGCTAATCAGTTATTAGCGTAATAAGTGCTATTTTAACATTTTGCAAATGTAGCAATTTTCTGTTAGTCATCATAAATTTATGATTTGACTGTTCGGAATTTTTTTTCTACCTTTGTAGATGGCTGGCAGCGACTGTGAGTCACAGGTGTTCGCCAATGTACCTGGGGGGTTTATCAAGCTTCTCATCTCCCTCACCGAGGTCGCGATCGGGCCAACGGCTCGTCCGGAGTTCACACTCTACCAGCACTAGATCAGCGACAGTGTGTCTATGCACCAGGCGGCGGTGCAATTCAAGGGAGGACATTCTGAGTCACGCCGCTTTCGATTTGTGGGAAGGGCCATGCCTACGGAGAGGCATGCTATGCAGATGGCTGCCCGTGAGGCGATAGCTCGTCTCCGGGATGCTCTTCCTTCGATGAAGGCTCGTCGCTACCGCTACCTCCCCTGCCACGTGCCATACACTTGTCACTATGCATTCGCTTGCCCTAGGGGGAGAGAGATGAGGCTATTGAAATGTTGGTTGAGTATCTCAAAGCTCTTGAGGCAGCTTTTGATAACCTCGTGGACGACTTTGTTGCTGCTTGTATGGAATTCGTGCAGGGCTGTTCCGCCAACAGGAGGGAGCTCCTCCATACAGCACCACCACTGACTTACGTCTCGTCCTCAGCATCCCATACACCTGCCATCTTCGCCACCGCTTTCCGCCTGCCTACCACTGAGGAGTTTGACCAAGTCATTGCTCCCACTCCAGTCAGTACTGCACCACCTGCCGCGCCCGCACCAGCTCCTCAACTCAGTACTTCGCGTCTGGAGCCTATTAGTGAGGAGGAGGTTGAGTCTCCAGCATCATTGGGTCTTACCCTCGGCAGGCCAAGGGAAGTTCTTACCATCTCCGACTGAGTGCGCCTAGCAGCCGTGCGATGTACCAGCTTGTATGATATGTTTATATGTATATAGGTTTGGTGAGAAGTAGATTGTGTGCGCATCATGTAGGGACTAGGAGAAGTGCACTAGCCTAAATAACATGTCAGGAATGTGTACGCACATCCTGAGTGATGTATTGTACAATTACGGCTTGCGTGTAAGATATGTACTGAGCGGTCCTTCTCCATGCGCAATCAAGTATTTTCTTGAAAAATGTTGGAGTTCTTAAATTTACGCCTTTGCAAAATTATTTATTTTTGCCACTCAGTTTTTCTCATGAGTTCTGCAAAAATACCCCAGAGTGGAAAATGCCTCGTCCCTGGACTCGTTCCATGTCAAGTCCATCGGAAGAAAATTGTGGTACCCAGACAAGTAACAATTTCACACAGGGGCAGTCAATTCAGCAAGGCAGTGAAGCAGCATTTTCTCAAGTAATCCGCCTTTATGAGCAAAGCCAGCAGCAGCATCAAGAAATGATGAATCATGTTATCAATATGGGGAATCACCGTGAACCATATCAGTAGCATTCCAAATTGTCTGAACTACAAAAGACGCGTCCCCCAATGTTCTCTCACATGGATAGACCTCTTGAGGCCGATGATTGGCTTCGAGACATTGAAAGGAAATTAATTATTGCACAATGTTCGAACTGTGAGAAGGTACTTTATGCACCTCACTACCTCACTGGAGCAGCTGCATCATGGTGGGAAAATTTCTTACACATGCACCCCAATGAAAATAACATCACCTGGGAAGAATTTAAAGAATGTTTTAGTGGGGCGCACATTCCCAGAAGAATTATGAAGATCAAGAAAAGGGAATTTGATGACCTCAAGCAGAGAAGCATGACTGTGACTGAATACAATAGTCAGTTTACTCAATTATCTCGATATGCCAACGAAGACCACATGCCTGAAAATAAAAAGACGGAAAAATTTCTGGACGGTCTAGCACCAGCACTTAAATGCCAGCTAGTCACACACACCTTCCCAGATTTCAAAACACTTGTGGACAAAGCTATTACATTAGAAATGAGCGCCGTGGCTTGGAGGATTTTTGCAAGCGCAAAAGGGACAAGACTACTCATGCTCGCAACAACCGGAACAAGATTGATCTTCAGAAGAATGGAGCAAACAAGTCCACGACCAATGTTCCACGCCCAAACAAAAATTTGCATGCAAGGGACAAGAATTTTACATATCGCCCAGGTGTTACCTGCTACGCTTGTGGAGAGGAAGGACACTATCCCAAACAATGCCCAAAGCCAAGAAACCCGGCCCCCAAGCCGAACAACAGTGGAAATAATTCAACACCCAAGCGTAACAACTTCAACCCCAATAACAATCACAAGAAGGGTCACTTGAACCATGTGACCAAGGAGGAAGCTCAAAATGCACCGGATATCGTTCTCGGTACGTTCCCTGTCAACACAATACCTGTCATGGTTTTGTTTGATTCTGGAGCTTCTCACTCATTCATTTCAAAGAAATTTGCTTTGCAACATGATTTTTTGATGCTTGCCTGGGAAAAATCCATGATCATCAAGTCCCCCGAGATTAAGCAAACCACTCAGAGTTACTGCCAAGGTGTGGTTATTGAGTTTGAGGGACTAAAGTTTCAGGCAAACCTCATTGTATTGGAAAATAAGGGACTGGATGTTATCCTAGGAATGGACTGGTTAACCACCAACAAGGGATTTATCGACTGCTTCAATCGGACTGTAATTCTTACCCGTCATCACGGGAAGATGATAAAAATTGCAGCTCAAGAAAGACCAATAGCACGGCAACCAAGGTTGAACAAGGTGGACATTTCAGAGTTAAGAAAAGTTCCAGTGGTGTGTGAGTTCCTCGACGTATTTCCCGAAGAACTACCAGGCATGCCACCAGACCGGGAAATAAAATTCAACATTGAACTAGCACCTGGAACCACCCCCATTTACAAGAAACCCTATAGAATTGCACCCTCCGAGTTGGTAGAATTAAAGAAGCAAATAAAAGAATTACTGGACAAAGGATTTATACGGGCCAGCTCCTTACCTTGGGGCTCACCAGTATTATTTGCCAAGAAAAAGGATGGGACACTGAGATTATGTATAGACTATCGAGCACTCAACATGGTCACCATAAAAAACAAATATCCGATGCCACGGATAAATGATTTATTTGACCAGCTCGCACAAGCCAAGGTTTTCTCAAAAATTGATTTAAGGTCGGTGTCGTGGAATTAACACGTCAGATGTCCTTATGAAAGGATTTAGTCGTAGAGCCATTGCAATGGGTTAGCTTGAAGGGGTTAAACCGGACAAGGGACACAAGAGTTTTATACTAGTTCGGCCCCTTCGATGAATGTAAAAGCCTACGTCTAGTTGTGATGGGATTGATTGGGTTTCGATGACCAGGGAGCAAATACGCGTTGCCTGGGTCTCGAGTTGTTGTTTCTTGTACCAGAACCGCTGCTGGGTCGTCCCTTTATATACATAGGTTGACGCCCGGCCGGTCTACAGAGTCCCGAGGCCGACTCATACAAGTGTCCGGCTCGGTCTCTACTTTCCTAACTTACAATATAAGTTACATAACCATGGCAGATTACCACTATGGGCCCTAAACCTCCTTTGGGCTCCGGGCCTCAAGTTTCATTAGTAAAACGCCATCTTCTAGGTCTTCGTGGGCTTCAGTATAGTTGAGGGTGAACTGGGCCCTCCTAGCCGGTTTATGCTCAGTAGTTATATCCCCAACATTAGGCCCCAGATTGATTTGAACCTGTTCATGTCAATCTTCAATACTTAAAGAAATTTTGTGAACATCTGCTTATATTCTCGTAAACCGCCATGCATGTCTTCTCCTGTCAACTTTGTTAAACTGCCGTAACGTCATCCTCTGGACACAGCAATGGATCATCATGACATCTTGTCCGTATAAAAAGATTAAAAAGATTCCCTTCATTAATGGTATCCCGAAGATCGAGGCGACAGCCGCACCCACTTTTGCCTCTTCAGGCTCCTCAATTCTCGCGCCTGCCACTTATCCATTTGCCTTATAAATAGGCTCGGGGATCCTTTCTTTCTTCCCCTTCAGTGCCTCTTCTTCCTCCTCGCGATGCTCAAGCTCTGAAGCTCCGCCGCCGCCCTCAACCTTCGAGCACTACATCGACAAAGGCCGTTGCATCAACCTGATCGTACTAGAAACCTGCGGCTCTTCTCCGCTATCCCTGCACATCTGGTAAGTTTCCTCCTCTCAACCCTAGATCTGTATTTAGGGTTTCTGCATTCATCTGTGTTCATGTGCTCATCTCAGTTCTTCGTATTTGCTTCTGCCATAGTTTCTTTGATCTAACTGTAGCATAGATCTTGTGCGGTAGTTGCTCCGCATCCAGTTTTAGCACTAGTAGATCTTCCTTCTTTGTACAGAATCCTTAGTAGAACACACGAACTTCTCTGTCTTGCCTAACGCCTTTATAGGTCGCAGAAATTTTTCTTACTGAAGCATGGTAGATCCAAATTAATTTCATCATTGTGTGAAACCTATTTCTGTCAACACTTAGTAGATTTTCGTCTCTGGCTCCTCCACCTAAGGGTGGTTTAAACCATTAGTAGTTGGTAATCTGCCATATATCATTAGTCCTCACTTAAACCGCCGTCTTGTCTAGAATAATAAACTCCGGTTTAACTCACTTATATGCCTTCATCAAATTCCCCGGTTTAACACCGATTGGTACACACCAACCATCTGTCGTGAACCAGCCTTCATTTTTCCTTTTACAGTTTGTTTCCAAGATGACCAAGCAATCCGCCGCTTGCAACTGGGTTCCGTCCCAGATCACGAAAACGCAAATCAATGGATATGTCGTAACGGGCGATTTTGCTTCAAAAAATGTCCTTCACTAGCGAGTTCCTGGCCCTGAGTGCCCTCCTGAGCCTCAAGATGGAGAAGTTATTGTTTTTATGCAGCACCTAGACTGGGGCTTCAGCCCTCCCGGATCAAAAAAATTCCGGGATGTCCTTGCTAGCTTTCAACTCCATCCACAAGATATTGGACCAAATTCCGTATCAAATATATGCAACTTTCAAGTATTTTGTGAAGTTTACCTTCAAGAGGAACCATCTGTTGAGCTCTTCCGGGACTTTTTCCATTTAAACCGCCGAACTGAGTTTTCTGATGGTCCTAACATGGAACTTGGCGGGGTATCAATCCAGAAGAGGAAGGAAGTTGATTTCCCTCATGCAAAACACCACAGTCATCCTAAAGACTGGAACCAAACTTGCTTTTATTGTCAGAACACTGCCCCTGCTGGAGAAAATCCCTTGCCGGGTTACCGCCCTCACCGGCTTAGCAACGGCCACCCGTTAACTCAACGATTAACTGCCAAAGAACGGCAAACTTATGCACCTCAACTCGCCAAGCTCTGGGCTCTCTTAGCCAACGGTTTGACTGGTGTTGATCTCGTTCGTTGTTGGGTTAAATGGCACATCCTGCCCTTCAGTCGCCGCTCCGGATTAATGCATGAGTAGACCGGGGACACCAAGGACCCTCGGCGGTTTAATGAAATAGAAATGACTGATGATGAAGTCACAGAATCTATGAAGAAGATGCTAGATGAGCCGATCGCTGCATGCAGCCAAACCGGGCTAGCCCCCTTTTACACCGCCAACAAACCACCAGCGGTAAAGATTTTAACTTTGTGCTTTCTTGATCTGCCTCCGCTTTAACATTGTTCTAATAAATCTTTGTTTAATTTTTACAGGCCAATAGCTCCTTTTGGAAAAGGAAGGCTTCAGATAAACCAGCAAGGGCTCCTCGTGCCAAGAGCAAAGTTATAAAGAGAGCGGCCAAAAAGAAAACCAGCTAAACTGCTGATCCGCTCGAAGATGTTGAAGATTCGGATCAAGAGGTAGAATTTGACTCCCTTGGCTCCCTTTTCATACATCTTATTAACAATGATTATTGTCAGGATGATGCGGAGGTCAGCCGTGCGGACCATGTTGAGGTAATCTCTCTTTCCTCCGATTCAGATCTTGTGCCGGTTCAAAGATTTCGCCGTGCAGTTCGGAAAGTGAAATACTCTCACCCTCTTGCTTATTTGGATCCAAAATTTTCTTTGAAGACACAGCAACCTGAAGGGCATCGCACAACCCGAGATAGTGGCCAGCAAGTCACCTCTTCTGGTTTACTGGACACACCAACCCGGAAGCGTCGTACGGAGGTTACTTGTTCTCCCGAAAAACTTTATCCTTTGAAGGGTTTCTTCCGATACCCACTCAATCTGTCTGATCCGAATTATCAGGTGTCTTCCAATTCGACTGGCGGTTCATCAACCACTCAGCTGTCTCCCCTTAAAACCGTCGCTGGGTAAGTGTACTATTTTTCGGTTTGTTTCTTCATGCGTCGGTTTATCATACTAATCTTTATTTTGATGTTGTAGTGCCAAGGCCCGATTGAGCAAGAAATCCAAGACCAGCGGCCCCACTGACGATGTTGAATCGGAGAAGACCCCAGAAAATGCTGGTGAAAATCATGATATTGTCATAGATGACTCTGCCCCGCAAGACCCAGCTACTGATCCTAATCCGCCGGAGGCTGACCCGGCTACACATGTTGATACATCAAGTCCACGTGCCACACCTCCAAGTCTAGCTGCTGATCTGCTGAGTTCAGCTGCTAATCCGCCAAGCCCTACTGCCAATCCGCCAAGCCCAGCCAAAGATAATGTCAATCCACCGAGCCCAGCCAAAGATGATGATGATGTTATTGTTACTCGCACTGCTTATACTGCCCCAGGCAATCCAGTTGCTTTATCGAACCATACTGCCAAGGACGAATTTGCTTCTATGGGCAAGGGGAAAGGGGAGACTGATTTCTCAAGCTATGTTAACCTTTCTGCTTAGGATCTTCATTCCGGATTCTTGAACCGGCTTTACACCAGCCGAGATTATGCGGCCGGTTTGGTGAATCTGATGAAGGAACGCTATGAGGTAATCCTCCAAACACCTTTATCTTTATTCTGTACATTCATTGTGTTGTATCCCCCAAGGGACGGTTTATCTCTTGAAGATAAACCGGGACTTTAAAGATAAAGAACACTTCGACTTCATAGCCCCCAAGGGCTGGTTTGTCTTGTGAAGACAAACCGGGACTTTTATATTCCATACTGTACTTTGTTGACTTTCCTTACTTGTGTATTTTCTTGATCAAACACACATTAGCCCCCAAGTGCCAAGATTAAAACTTGTATTGATCCTTGGGACTTCAAACAATCAGTATGAAAGAAGCAATCTGCATTAGCCCCCAAGTGCCAAGTGTATAGCTGGTTATATGCTTGGGACTTTTGATAAAATATTTACATGCTCCTTTGACTGTGGCAGGCTGATATAAATCACCAAGGCTCTCGAATTGCTGATCTTCAAGAAAATATCAAGTCCCAACAAGCAGAGACATCCAAGGCCAAAGAGGAGATAAAAACCGCTTTGGCAGCCATGGAACAACTTAAAGAAGGGTTCAAGACTGATCCTGCAAACTGGGAGACTGAAAAGAAAGCATTGTTGAAGCGGGCTGAAGATGCCGAGTCGGCTCTTAAATCGGTGGCGGAAGAGCTAACTGGGTTGAAGCGCCAAGTGAATGCCATGACCTCTGCAATATTTGGTAAGTACTCTTGCTAAGGCTTCTTGAATGACCATCTTTGTAATTTGCCGGTTTAACATGAAATTCTTAAACCGTTGTAGGTGGCCGCATTGCTCATCTGGGCTCTGACATGCGGATGAAGCTGAAGGCAGCATATACTCTGATTGAACAACTGTATACCGGTGCCCAACGGGTTATCTGTGCAGCTTCATACAACAATCCGGCCCCAACATTGATCAAGGACACTCTAGCAAGGTTATCCTTGACGCCAGCGCAGATAGAAGAGATGAAGCGATCCGCTGCCAGGGCTGGCGCTTTGTTGGCACTTACCCAAGCCAAAGCATGGATAGCGGACTTGGATCTGGTTGGTATTGCTAAGGGCTTTCCTAGTGAACAAGAAAACGGGGCAGAGTTTGATAATGAAGCCCTCAAAGTTGTGACAAGGGAGATGCGTCCTCTGGCAAGTCAATTGGCGGCAGAGGCTAACTTGACTGTTCATCGGTCCTTCTACGATGCCAACAACAAACGGATTAACACTACGGTGGAAGAAGTGCAAAATCTTATCCCGCCAATCCGTAAGCACACTTACGCCCCTGACGTTGATCTGTCTGAACTTATAAGTGAGGAGGCTGTCTTTCAAGCTTTAACCCGGATTGACTGGACCACCGTTGACTTCCAGCCACTAGATGGGGAGGAGGAGGCTGAACCGATGCCAAATGATCCATCAACTTCACGTCAACATGGTGATGAGTCTTGATCTAGCAATCTGGTTATTGTCACAGACTTTGTTCTGTAAAAACAATCATTATCCTGGGCCTCAAAGCGCCTTGTAATAGGCTAGTTAAAATACTTCGCTCCGTGGCACTGATGCATAACGTTGTTGATCGGTCATGATATTTGTTGTGCTTGATTATACTTTGATAATTTTCATGCGACTCTGATATCCTATAATGATGTTATGAATAAGTCATGCCGGGTTACGATGAACACCAGATGATCAAACTGGCAACATATAGTCAAAGCCAGGCCGGGTTTCGTAAACACCGATTTGATAAGATGGTTTGACAACTTATAGTTGAAAGCCTAGCCGGGTTAACAAACACCGGGTTAATATGATGATTGAAAAGCCACACCGGGTCAATGGACACCGGTTCAAGATAAATTCATCAAAAGGTAAAAACTTGGCAAAAAAGCAAACAAGAAACCTGTAGTCAAGGCGTTTCAAGGGCTGCCAGGCCCAAATGCGAGGCTTTTCATGGGCTGCCAGGCCACTGAGTTAAACCATTTTGCAAAGCCTTTTAAGATGGGCCTCCAACTAACCAATCATCGTTTTAACTTTGGCAAGTTTAGGGTCTGTATAAGATTGACTTGTCAAACGTTCGGCGGGTCGTGCCAGGATTACCTGGATAGGAGTCGCTTACTTGATGAAGGCAGGTTAACCCGGGGTTTTAGGTGAATACACCAGGCTTCCAAGCCGTGGGTTGATACCCAATTACAAGGGTCCTTTCAAACTCTTTGTTGCTTTGCACAAAGAGCCCCCAAGTAACTTTGTGAGTTGTGCTCAATGGGTGCCTATGTTTGAGCTATGCATAGCATCCAGACTCTCTTTGGCCCCTTGGGTGTGAAGCTCCCAAGCTATTTTGTGGCATGTAGCCAGTTTAACAGGTAGTACTTCGCTTTTTTGACTGAAGCCCCCATGTAAACAAAGAGATTTGAAGAAAACGGCAGAGGCCCTGCTTATAGCAAGGATGCCGGTTTCTTATATTGATCATAATATATACATTGTCGAAATATGTACATAAGAAAAGCCTATGGCTCAAGTGTAGTAAGGCCGAAGGAGAGCTATGTTCCATGGCCGCCGGGTCTCCTCCTCAGAACTGCGTGAGTCTTCTCGAACGTCAATGAGGTAGTATGATCCGTTGTGCAGATTTTTGCTGACCACAAAGGGTCCTTCCCAAGGTGGGGATAACTTATGCATATCGGTATGATCCTGGATGAGCCGGAGCACTAGGTCGCCTTCTTGAAAGGTTCTTGTTTTAACCCTACGGCTGTGATAACGCCGCAGATCTTGTTGATAAACCGCCGATCGAGCCAAAGCCATGTCCCGTTTCTCATCTAACAGGTCCAGCGCCTCTTGGCGTGCTTGCTCATTGTCCGCTTCAACATAATTGGCAACCCGGGGCGAATCATGATGAATATCACTTGGGAGGACGGCCCCAGCCCCGTAAACCATGAAGAAAGGTGTATATCCCGTAGATCGGTTTGGGGTGGTGTTTATAATCCATAACACAGATGGTAATTCTTCCACCCAACAACCCGGCGTCCGCTTCAAAGGAACCATAAGTCGGGGCTTGATACCCTTCAGGATCTCTTGATTCGCCCTCTCAGCTTGACCATTGGACTGGGGATGAGCCACGGACGCTACATCAAGCCGGATGTGCT
The DNA here is from genome assembly GCF_018294505.1 of Triticum aestivum. NCBI lineage: Eukaryota > Viridiplantae > Streptophyta > Magnoliopsida > Poales > Poaceae > Triticum > Triticum aestivum. The sequence continues at coordinate 142,352,842 of NC_057801.1, forward strand.
CCCGTTGACAAAACTCCTCCATCTCACCTTTAGAAAGGTTTGTGCCATTATCTGTGATGATGTTGTGTGGAAAACCAAAACGGAAAATGATCTTTTTGAGAAATTGAACCGCCGTGGCTGCATCACACTTGCTGACGGGCTCTGCTTCAACCCATTTAGTGAACTTGTCAACCGCCACCAATATGTGGGTCTTTTTATCCTGGGAACGCTTAAAAGGTCCCACCATATCAAGCCCCCAAGTGGCAAACGGCCGAGTGATAGGAATCATCTGTAGCTCCTAAGCCAAAGCATGAGCTCGACGTGAAAATTTCTGACAAGCATCACACCGCTTGACCAGATCCTTCGCATCAGCATGCGCTGTCAACCAATAGAACTCATGACGAAAAGCTTTAGCCACCAGGGACTTTGAGCCGGCATGGTGACCACAATCCCCTTCATGGATTTCACGTAGAATCTCTTGTCCTTCTTCAGGAGAAATACAACGTTGGAATACGCCTGAAACACTGCAACAGTGTAACTCGCCATTGTGAATAACCATGGACTTGGACCGCCGGATTATCTGTCTAGCGAAGACCTCATCAGCTGGTAAATCGCCCCGGTTCATATACGCCAAATATGGAACCGTCCAATCCGGAGTGGTATGTAAAGCGGCCACCAATTGGGCCTCTGCATCAGGAACAGCTAAATCCTCCTCTGTAGGCAACTTAACAGAGGGGTTATGCAAGATATCCAAAAATGTATTGGGTGGTACCGGTTTGCACTGAGATCCCAGCCGGCTTAAAGCATCTGCTTCTTCGTTTTTGCGCCGGTCAATGTGCTCAACCTGATAACCCTTAAAGTGACCTGCCATAATATCCACCTCGCGTCTATAAGCCGCCATGAGTGGATCCTTAGAATCCCAAGTACCAGAAACTTATTGAGCCACCAGATCAGAATCTCCAAAATAGCGAACCCGGCTTAAGTTCATTTCCTTAGCCACACGGAGACCGTGGAGTACAAGGAAACATTAAGCGGAGAACATAACAAATTTTATCACCTCGAGGGGAAGTAAGAACAACTCCAGCCCCCGAGCCTTCCAATTGCCTGGATCCATCAAAGTGAATAGTCCAGTATGTATTATTCGGTTTGTCCTCTGGTGCCTGTAACTCGGTCCAATCATTGATGAAGTCAACAAGCGCCTGTGACTTGATTGATGTCTAAGGCATATACATCAATCTGTGCGGGCCAAGCTCTATTGCCCACTTTGCAACCCGGCCAGTTGCCTCCCTGTTCTGAATTATATCGCCCAAAGGAGCTGAACTGACCACTGTAATGGGATGGCCTTGAAAGTATTGTTTGAGCTTCCGACTTGCCATAAAACCCCCATAAACCAGCTTCTGCCAATGCGGATACCATTGCTTTGACTCGATAAGTACTTCGCTGATATAATAAACCGGCCATTGAACCGGATATTCCTTACCAGCCTCCTTGCAGTCCACCACAATTGCCACGCTAACATCACGAGCATTAGCAGCCACGTACAATATAAAGGGCTCTTTGTCAACCGGAGCAGCAAAAACCAGTTGTTCAACCAACTGCCGCTTTAAGTCCTCAAATGTCGTATTAGCTACGTCACTCCAAACGAAATCGTCTGTCTTTTTCAACATCTGATACAAAGGAATCGCCTTCTCTCCCAAATGGCTGATAAACCGGCTAAGGGCTGCAATTTGACCCGCCAGGCGCTGAACATCATTGATACATTTCGGTTTAGCCAAAGATGTAGTCACTTTGATTTTTTCCGGATTAGCCTCAATGCCTCTGTTGGACACCAAAAAGCCTAAGAGCTTGCCTGCCGTAACACCAAAAACACACTTGTCTGGATTAAGCATCATTTTGTAAACCCGAAGATTGTCAAACGTCTCCTTGAGGTCATCTATCAAGGTTTCCTTCTTCCTGGATTTTACCACAATGTCATCCACATAGGCATGAACATTATGCCCAATCTGCGTGTGAAGACAATTTTGCACACAACGCTGATAAGTTGCCTGGGCACTTTTGAGCCCAAAGGGTATAAAAACATAGCAGAAGGCTCCAAAGGGAGTGATGAAGGTTGTCTTCTCCTGGTCCTTAACTGCCATTTTAATCTGATGATAACCTGAATAAGCATCCAAGAAACACAGGCGCTCACAACCCGCCGTCGCATCAATAATCTGGTCAATACGCGGGAGAGCGAAAGGATCTGTCAGACAAGCCTTGTTCAAATATGTGTAGTCCACACACATACGTCAAGTGCCGTTTTTCTTAAGAACGAGCACCGGATTAGCCAACCACTCGGGGTGAAATACTTCAACGATATACCCAGCAGCCAACAGCCTGGCTACCTCTTCACCAATGGCCTTGCGTCTTTCCTCGTTAAAGTGGCGAAGAAATTGCTTGACTGGTTTAAACTTGGGATCAATATTGAGAGTGTTCTCAGCGAGTTCCCTCGGTACACCTGGCATGTCAGAAGGCTTCCATGCAAAAATGTCTCGGTTCTCACGGATGAACTCGATGAGCGCGCTTTCCTATTTCGGATCTAGATTGGTGCTGATGCTAAACTGTTTGGATGAATCGGCAGGAACAAAGTCAACAAGTTTATTCTCATTAGCTGGTTTGAACTTCAGGGTCGGGTCATGCTCAGTGGTGGGCTTCTTTAGAGCGGTCATGTCTGCCGGATCAACATTGTCTTTATAGAACTTCAGCTCCTATGTAGCGCAAAGCAACTCAGCATAAGCTGCATTGCCTTCCTAACAATCCAAAGCGATCTTTCGACTTCCATGTACTGTTATAGTCCCCTTATGACCCGGCATTTTGAGCTATAAATAGATATAACAGGGCCTCGCCATGAATTTTGCGTAAGCCGGCCGTCCGAACAGTGCGTGACACGGGCTCTGGATTTTCACCACTTCAAAGGTCAATTTTTCAGACCTGGAATCATACTCATATCCAAACACAACCTCCAAAGCGATCTTGCCAACAGGATATGCCGATTTACCTGGTACTACACCATGAAAAATAGTGTTGGACGGTTTAAAACTCTTGTCTGTCAACCCCATGCGACGAAAAGTCTCGTAGTACAGGATGTTGATACTGCTTCCTCCATCCATCAGAACTTTGGTAAACTTGTAACCTCCCACCTGAGGTGCTACCACCAAAGCCAGATGACCCGGATTGTCAACCCGGGGCGGATGATCCTCTCTGCTCCACACAATGGGCTGCTCGGACCACCGCAAATAACGTGGCATTGCCGGTTCAACAGCACTAATTGCCCTTTTGTGAAGCTTCTGATCGCGCTTGCACAGGCTAGTAGTGAACACATGATACTGCCCACCATTCAACTACTTGGGGTGACTTTGATAACCTGACTGCTGCTGATTCCCTTGATTATTCTTTTGGCCATTACCACCTTGGTTATTCTGGTTGCCCTGATTATTCTAAAATCCAGAGTTTGAACCGCCACCACCATGAAAATCTGGACCTGAACTGTCCGATGGAACCTGATCATACCGGAATAGATCCAAGTTTTTGAACTCCTTCATAATATAACAATCTTTCCAAAGATGTGTGGCAAGGGCCTCCTTGGTCCCATGCTTTGGGCAGGGCTGGTTTAACAGCCGCTCCAGATTCATCCCTCCACCGCGCTGGGGCGGTTTACCTTTACGACGCTGCATATTGGTATTAGCCACAAGATCTGAACTATCTGCTTTATGCTTACCGTTATTCCCATGGCCTCCTTGGTTGTGATGCTGTCCCTTTGCACCGCCGTTCTTCTTTCCCTTCTCCGGTTTCTCTGGATCCTTGGTATTATCAGAATCGGCGTATTTGACCAAGGCCGCCATAAGGGTTCCCATGCCATTGCAGTGGCGCTTGAGCCGTCCCAACTTCATCTTCAGTGACTTAAACCGGCAATTGCGCTCTAGCATTATGGTTAATCCGGTCTGATGAATGTAAAACTTCAGAAACCTGGCGCACCCAATGAGTTGTTGACTCGTTCTTCCCTTAACACAGGCGTCCAGATCCACAATGGACATAGGCTGTTTGCACGTGTCTTTGAAATTGGCTATAAACCGGGCCTTCAACTGATCCCATGACTCGATAGAGTTGGCTGGTAGATTTTTCAACCAAGTACGGGTTGTCCCTTCCAACATCATCGTGAAATACTTTGCACAGGCCGCTTCATCCACATCCAGCATCTCCATTGCCATCTCATAACTCTCGACCCACGCCTCAGGTGGCTGATCAGCAGTGTAATTAGGCACCTTACGTGGGCCCTTGAAATCCTTGGGCAGTCGCACATTACGGAGAGCCAGAATGAGACACGGCACTCCCCAGGAACTGAAAGCAAGCCCGGTACCTCGGTCTACTGATGCCGCTGGCTGAACTGGGGCGGGTTGATAACGAGCCGCATATTGTGCTGCCAAAGCGGCCTTCCTTCATGCTCTGCCGTTATCCACCACGTCTTGAGCATTTACCTTACTGTGCTTCAGATTGGATCCTTGAGGGATATTACGGTGCTGCGCACTACTAGATACTTCCGGTTCATCCATGTGCCTGCTATAGCTTTTGCTCGGACGGGGGGTTGAATGAATTCTATCTCGGCTATAGGAATAAGCCTGCTGCTGCACCACCGCGGTTTGAAGAAGATCCCTGGCCCGCCGTGTCTCAATCGCCGCCAGTGAATCGCCCTCCATTGGAATGGCTGCCAGGCGAGATGTTGCGGCAATCATGTTATCCAAAGGGCTCGAGAAGTGACCCGGTGGTATGGACACGTATTGCAGCGGGTTCTCCGTTCGCCGAGGTGGTTCCGTCATCCGTGGTTGATCCGGTGCTGCCCTAGGCGCGTCGGTCCGGTTTGCAGCTGCCGGATTACTCGGTCTAGCCCCCGGTGTGTTAAAGAGATTCAATCCTTCGAAGATCGGCTGCATACACGACCGGTACTTCCTTCGCATTACGTCGTTTGATGCATTCTGATCCAACATGAGCCGGTAATTCTGCGTCTGTATCTGTTGTGACTGGGCATCCAAAGCGGCCTGTTCTTCAGCCATCCTAGCATCCTCAGTTGCCAGGTCCTCCTTAGCCTGCTCTATCTGGTCCTTCAGCTTCGCAATGTCCGCATTGTGCTGATCCTGTGTCTCCGGGGTAACTGCCGTGGTTAACAAGGCTGCCCAGGCATCCATTAAACCGGAGAGAACTTGAGACGGTCAGCCCGCCAGGCCCCCTTCCACGACTGCTGATCCGGTATTCGTTGCCACTATGGCTGAAGACTGCAAAGTGGGCTGTGTTCCGGCCATGTAAACAGCAACCCGACTTGGCGGTTCAAGGAGGTCCGGAATACTATTGCCGTCGGAATATCCTTCGAACACACCATCATGAATTTGGTACAGGGACTCGGTTTCGCCAGTGGATGACTCGCTGTCGGACTAAACAGCCGTCTCGCCTTCGGACACTAGTTCAGATCAGATCCCATGGACACATCCTACGAACGCACGCTTCATGGCGGGCTTAACCCGGGCAGGACTCGCACGCTGAGCCGTCTCGACGAGGTCGGTGCAGATGTCCGGCTCAGGGTCTGAGTCGCCGATCTTGCCAATGAAGACATGAATTCTGCCAAAGGGGACCCGGTACCCGTACTCGATTGAGCCGGCCTCGAGGCCCCATCCTTCGTCGTCGATGTAGAGCTTGCCGCGACGACTCTTGGTCATCCGGCCAACCACGTACCCCTTGAGTCCTTCAGAGCTGCCCTTCAAGAACTCGAAACCATCGTGCGATAGCCCCATGGTGGGCGCCAACTGTCGTGGAATTAACATGTTAGATGTCCTTATGAAAGGACTTAGTCGTAGAGCCATCGCAACGGGTTAGCTTGAAGGGGTTAAACCGGACAAGGGACACAGGAGTTTTATACTAGTTCGGCCCCTTCGATGAAGGTAAAAGCCTACGTCTAGTTGTGATGGGATTGATTGGGTTTTGATGACCAGGGAACAAATACGCTTTGCCTGGGTCTCGAGTTGTTGTTTCTTGTCCCTGAAACGCCACCGGGTCGTCCCTTTATATACATAGGTTGATGCCCGGTCGGTCTACAGAGTCCCGAGGCCGACTCATACAAGTGCCCGGCTCGGTCTCTCCTTTCCTAACTTACAATACAAGTTACTTAACCATGGCGGATTACCACTATGGGCCCTAAACCGCCTTTGGGCTCCGGGCCTCTAAGTTTCATTAGTAAAACGCCATCTTCTGGGTCTTCGTGGGCTTCAATATAGTTGAGGGTGAACCGGGCCCTCCTGGACGGTTTATGCTCAGTAGTTATATCCCCAACAGTCGGGGTATCATCAATTAAAGGTACGGACAGAAGATATCCCTAAGACAGCGTTCACCTCCAGATACAGACTATATGAATTCAAAGTAATGCCGTTCGGACTGACAAACGCCCCCGCATATTTTGTCCACCTCATGAACAAAGTGTTTATGAAATTTATGGACAAATTTGTTGTGGTGTTCATTGATGATATTCTTGTATACTCTAAGACACCAGAAGAACATGCTGAACATCTCAGAATTGTACAGGGAGAATTAAGGAAACATCAATTATATGCCAAGTTTAGCAATGGTTAAGACAGGTTGGTTTTCTAGGCCATGTATTGACCCAAGAAGGTGTTGGCATTGACCCAGAAAAGGTCAAGGCCGTACTTGGCTGGAAACCACCAGCCAACATAACAGATGTACGAAGTTTCTTGGGAATGGCAGGATATTACCGAAGGTTTATTGAAGGGTTCTCCACCATAGCAAAACCAATGACACGGTTACTCAAGAAGGATAAGAAATTTGTATGGACTAAAGCTTGCGAGAAAAGTTTCCAAGAACTTAAAAGGAAATTAACAACAGCACCGGTATTGGTTGTGCCAGACATACACAAAAGTTTTGAAGTGTATTGTGACGCATCCCGGAAGGGCCTTGGATGCGTATTAATGCAAGAAGGCAAAGTAGTCGCATACGCTTCCAGGCAACTACGAAAGCATGAAGAAAATTATCCTACTCATGACTTGGAGTTGGCAGCAGTCATTCATGCACTCAAAGAGTGGAGGCACTTTTTGCTTGGGAATCGTTGTGAAATATATATGGACCATAAAAGCCTCAAATATATTTTCACACAACCAGAACTCAATTTACGACAACGGCGCTGGTTGGAATTAGTGAATGATGATGATGTTGGCATTCACTACCATCTAGGAAAGAAGAATGTAGTGGCAGATGCTCTTAGTCGAAACCCCAGCTCGGGCAACGACAGTCTGCAGAACTTGAGACCTGAATTTCAACAGGAGTTCGCCAAACTCAACTTGGTGATGGTCACCTGAGGGCAATGTGTCAAATTTGGAAATACAGCCTACCCTAATGGAACAGATTAAGGAGGCACAGCATGGACACCCCAGCATCGAAGGCATAAAAAGAAAAGTGAGTTTGGGCAAGGCCTCAGAATTCGTCATAGACGATAAGGGAAAATTATGGTACGGAGACAGACTTTGCGTACCAAATAAAGAGGACCTCAAACAGCAAATTCTAGCCGAAGGCCACACCGCTCCATATTCAATCCATCCTGGAGGGACCAAAATGTACAAGGACATTCAGGAAAAATTCTGGTGGCACGGTACAAAGAGGGATATAGCCACATTCATTGCATGTTCTGATTCATGTCAGCGCATTAAAGCCGAGCACCAAAAACCAGCAGGACTATCACAGCCAAACAAGATACATGAGTGGAAATGGGACGAGATTGGAATGGATTTTATTGTCGGACTACCTTGGTCACGACACGGAAATGATGCCATATGGGTCATCACAGATAGATTGACTAAGGTGGCACATTTAATTCCAGTAAAGACAACCCACACCACTCAGAAGCTTGCCAAACTTTATCTCTCCCGTATAGTTTGTCTGCATGGAATTCCGAAGACTATAATATCCGACAGGGGCACTCAATTTGTCTCTAGATTTTGGGATCATTTACAACAAGCTCTGGGAACTCAACTAGTATTCAGTACAGAATACAACCCCCAGACTGGAGGAAAAACTGAACATGTGAACCAAATTCTAGAGGACATGCTGAGAGCATGTGTTCTCACCTATGGAACCAGTTGGGAAGAAAGCTTGCCATATGCCGAGTTCGCATACAACAACAGTTACCAAGCCAGTCTGCAAATGGCACCTTTTGAAGCCTTGTACGGGCGAAGATATCGTACCCCATTAAATTGGTCAGAAACAGGAGACAGTCGTATCTTCGGCCCCGACATGCTCAAGGAAGCTGAGCAGAAAGTTAAACTAATCAGGGATCGACTCAAGACAGCCCAGAGCCGACAAAAGAGTTATTACGATCAAAAACATCGTGAAGTCAGCTTTCAACCCGGTGAATATGTGTACCTAAGAGTATCTCCTATGAGGGGCCTACAACGATTCAAAGTTAAAGGAAAGCTAGCTCCACGGTTTATTGGACCCTTCTGTGTGACTGCACGAAGAGGCACAGTGGCCTACCAGCTAGACTTACCCAAAGAACTGTCAAACGTCCACGACGTGTTCCACATCTCACAATTGAGGAAATGTGTAAGCAACCCAGAGAAGCATGTGTCTCATGAGAGCATTGACGTGCAACCAGACCTCACCGACAGGGAACGTCCAATAAAAATATTGGAGGAGTCTGAAAGGAGGGCCCATCAGAAAACAATTAAGTTTTTCAAGTTTCAGTGGAGCAATCACACCGAGGATGAAGCAACATGGGAAAAAGAGGATTTTCTTCGGACAGAGTACCTACACCTATTTGAGGATCAGCTGAAATCTCGGGGATGAGATTTTTCCTAAGGAGGTAGGTTTTGTAACACTCCAAAAAAAATTTGATTTGGTTTTTATCAAGTTCTTTAATTAATTGGAAGGAGGTTATTTAAAAAAAAATTAAGACTCTCCTTCTCAAAAAAAATTCATTTATGACAAATATTTTTTTATGAGTCCTTCTCAATATTGATTTTGGTCTTGAGGGTTTTTCAACATGTGTTGGTTCAACACACAGAATCTTAGGTTGTCTTAATATTTCTTTTATTTAAAAAGTATCCCTATGAATTATGGATTGGTTCTTCCCCATTCAAAAAAAAATCTCTCTCTTGCCATGGCCTATGTTGAAATATTTCTTCCAAAACCCACCTCCCCACTTTGGATCAAACCAAGCATCCCATTCCAGCAAGTCTCTACCTCCTTTAATTTTTTTCTATTTATTTTGCCCTTAAAAGCATTTTTCTGTCATCTATTTGGGCCTTGATGATTTACAAAGGAACCACCAGAATCCCTTTGAGTCTTGGTCCCAAATAAACTCCTCTGGCTAGTACTTAGTACCCTCAACCAAGATCCATCAAGATCCACTGGTCCATAGTTCAAAATTTTCAAAATATGCTTGCTGCAAGTTTGAACTATATTTGCCATTTTTGGTGAAATTCATTCTTTTTCTTCTCCTAAAAATCTGAGAAAAATCAGGAAGCCCCTAGATGCATCAAGAGGTCACCTCACCAAGGATCAGCTCAAGAAATTTTTTCCACGTGCCCAAAACATTTCGTCGAACAGCCGGCGTGCACTGTTCCTGTCAAAGTTCAGAAAATTCAGTGTTTCAGTTCGGTCGACAGTGTCGTTTTCTTTAGAACCGCGGCATCAATCTCGCCAGTGCACACGTTGGTGCCTTGCTCCCTGCTCCTTCTTCTTATCCAGTGCGCCACACGGTCGTTTGGACGGACGCAAGCGTCGGTGGCGACATGTCTCGCCAACGCCGGCGTCTTCCACGGTGGCAGAACCGCCCATGGTGGCCAATAGGGGCCAGCCCTGCCATACGGCGCCGTCCAGCACCGCCCACACCACCAGGAGCCTCCGCATGGCCATCCTTTCCCCCTGTGCGTGCTGCAGAGCCGTCGCCATGGCCTGAGAGGTGCAGAGCGCGCTCTCTCCCGCCGACGAGCCCGTGAGGCCGTTCCGTCGAAACAACGGGAGGAGAGCAAATCCAACCAAGGTTAGACATTGGATGGAGCCAGTGGACCAATCCGCAACTGCCTAGCCACCTAAACAGCCTGCCCGACCTCTGCCTCGCTGTAATCACTCGCCGGAGAGATCCCGTTCTCGGCAACCGCCTCGGACCGGCTATAAAAGGAGGCCTCGAGCCCGTTCTCGACCCAACACTACCCCTCCACCTCGCCAGGACTACGCCCAGCCACTAGGAGGACCTCGAGGAGGCCTTCTTCCTCGACTCCGGCCGCCCCGTTCCGCTTCGGGCTCCGGCAAGATCCTCTCTGGTGAGAGCAACCCTGCCTCCCAAACCTTGTCAGCAACCTCCTAGTGCACCCACTCTTCTAACCCGAGCCCAAATTTGACGTTTGTAGCCCTCCTCGGCGAGATCCATCACCGCCCGAACCACCGTCCGCCAGAGTGGAGGCCGCCATCTACGTGGTGCTCACCGACGACCAACTCCACCACCCATAGACGCGGGAGAGCTCAGTGAGTCCGTAGGTACCCTCCGTTTCCTCTACCTCACCGTGGATCAACGTCGGCGACCACCGCAAGCCTCGGGCGCCAGCGGGACTCTGGTTTGGTTTTTAAACCTAATGGGTGGGACCCCCTCGTCAGCTTTTTCTCTTTTTAGAAACGTTTTCTGAAAGCGCCTTCAGGCAAAATATGTTTTCTAACCGAAACGTTTTCTGTCTTTTTTTAAACTAGCCCCTGGGAAGTTTCTGTTTCATCACAAATTAGTCCCTGTACTAAAACCCTTATAACTTTTAAACAAAAGAAGATTTTGAGTTGATTCTTTTGCTGTCATCTTTGTTTTTCTATCTAGTTTTTATCATATTTATTTGAAAATTATTTGGAACAACTTTCATGCACGCACGGTATTTACGTTAGTATCTGATTTTGTTATAACGTAGATACCGAAGGAGGTGACGGAGCCGCAAACTTCACCGAGCTAGACTCCGACTACTCCGAACCAGGCAAGCATGTTTGAACCTTTGATATGATGAGTGTCTTGCATGTTTACTTGAGTAGTTTTCTCATGGCATGTCCACGTAAGCATTAGTGAATGTTATATTGCATGCAAAGCAAGCTACAAGTGAGGTTCGAAATTTGGATGAGTTTATATGATGGTGAGATAACCTGATCATGTGGTGGCTTGATAAGTTGCAAGCTGGTATTGTTGAGGCACGCCAGTCTTATGCCAACCGTTTAACTCCAGTATTAATGTGGATCAAGTCATGTTCCCGTTCGTCCCCTTTTTCGTGCTGCCACATGTCTTCTGCTAAGAATGCGGTCTAGTCAGTTGCAAACCTCTTTCCTCGTACACACCAAATAGAGGGGCCATGATGAGGGTTCCATGGCCCTGGATTAAAGCCCGTCATCCGGTCAGGCGGCATGGGTGTTTCCGGTTGGGACCAAGAGGGGGGCACCCCTTAGAGCGCACGATATAAATTTGATCCCATGCTATTCGAGGTTGTGGCCTCCCCGTCTTAAAGTTTTTCTTGAACGTTGCCTAGGGTGATTCCTGGCAGCGGAATGTGGAATGGGTGTGTACTGGTTAGATGTGTTTCTTCTAAAATACCGTAAACGGAACTAGTCCTTTGTGACTACAGAAATCCGTTGGCTGTGAGTAAAGAGTACAAACTCTGCAGAGTCAAAACCATTTGAGTAACCATATCCATGGTAAAGGACTATGATCAACATATCAATGTCAATGTCAGTGTCAGTCTCAACATCCGTCTCATCGACAGTCTCAGTGTCAGTTTCAGTGACAACCTCCGGTGAATAAACAGGAGTGGTAAACCCGGCTGAATGTTATTCCTGTGGATGGACTAACCCGTTTATTATTATGTACTGAGTATTTCCTTGGAATGATTTAAATTCATGGGCTACTTGAATTCGAATGGTGAAATATAATCCCTTTATGTGATGTCGCTCAGACGTCCGACTGTGGCATTCTTGTTATTTACTTTTGATATAAGCCCTTTATGTGATGTCGCTCAGATGTCCGACTGTGGCATTCTTGTTATTTACTTTTGATATAAGCCCTTTATGTGATGTCGCTCAGACGTCCGACTGTGGCACCCATGTTATTTACTTTCATTATAAGCCCTTTTCGAGATGTCGCTTAGACGTCCGACTGTGGCACGCACTGTCATTTACGCTTCAATATAAGCCCTTTATGTGGTGTCGCCCTGACGCCTGACTGTGGCATGTTAATTTATTTCTACCTTTTGAGGCATCGCTTCAGACACCCGATCGGTCTTCAGTTATTTTATTGGGATTTCGGGAGGACTACCGCCTGACTTCCTTTTTATTTAACATGCAGTGCAAATTTATTATCTGAGTGTGCATTACTAATATGCTCATATGCATCATGTTTGCATTTGTTATATCTTATGTCCAAACTGTCTTGCGAGTACATTCAAAGTACTCACCTGGCTTGTTGATTTGGCCAGATGTTGACGAAGGCGATCTTATGGATGAAGAGTACGATAGCGAGTCTGACGCCTAGAGGAGTCCTAGTCAGTCCCGTGCGATCCTGGAATTGGTCACTTATATCATATACGCTTCCGCTACCAGAATAAAATCATCGAGCCTCACTCCGGCGCTCGACGAGCTGTAAGATTTAGGAGTCATGTCACCCACTTCACTGTGACATATCCACCCCCACTTTTATTACGAGTCAGTAGTTATGCCACCATACCCTTGTGTCATATCCGCCTTTATGTATAATATCGGCGTGCTTGTAATAAATTATTGAGCAGCCTCAGCTCAACCTTGTATAATATTTAGTACTTCTGGATCTCTGTATCAAGGAGATTTTCCTATACTGGTCTTATATAAAGGACGGTTTCTCAATAAATGTTTTATTGGAAAACTGGTCCTGATAGGTGAGGCCTCCACCGCATCGCAGCCGGCCACAGGAGGCAGGAGCACGAGGGATGACCGGCGCTGGTTTGGGCGGCTGGAGCAAGAAGACCAGAGGTTGAAGAAGCACTACGGCTGTTGGATGGACATCGTACGGTCATTTGAGCTAGAATCATGCATATTTACTAAGTTGACAAAGCCCTCCGTCCCCGTCAACCTAGTAGGCCCACAAGTCAGCCTGCCACTATACTGGGTCCTAGCTAACAGGCGGAGTATTCATTTTTTTTCGTGCGTATTAAGGAGGCACTTCCTTGCATGCGAACATATAGCTGGTGGGTCCGAGCTGTCAGCGGCGGTAACGTTTTTTTCGCAAAATACAGAGGCCCTTTCGGTGGGTCCCTGATGTCAGGTGAAGGAATCATTATTTTGCGCGTAATAAGGAGGCATTTCCTTGCGTGCGGCCGTGGACCCAGCTGTCGGCCTCTCCACGTACAGTCCACTTCAGATGCATGTGGTCATTGACCACGTTGACCAGGCCGCGCCGAGAGCACCAGGGCGGTGGACGACGACGAGGCCTAGGAAAGGAACGACATGGAGGCAGGGAAGACTCGGTAGTTGTTTCCCACGCGGAGGGGAGTACGATTGTACAAGGGTTCACTGGTTCGTCTGCCGTCGCCGGAGAATAATAGCAGGTGTGGGTGAGTAGAGGGATCTCTAGGCCAGCGATGGGAGTACGGTGGGGCGATGAGGCTTGCGCGGCAGCAGAGCCGGCCGCGGGGAGGAGGGAGCAGACAGTCCCGCCGGCGCTTGTTTGAGCGGCTGGAGCAGGAGAGCAGAGATTGAAGAAGCACGACGGCCGTTGGATGGCCATCCAACAGTCACTGCTTGTGCGTCAACCCTTTTTTTCGGAAAGCCTGAAATCTATGGAAAACAGCATACAGCCCATCTGCCATTATTTCTAATAATTTACAGCCCATTTGCTAATTCTTAAGGTTTTTTGGAGCCCATATTATTTTTGTTAGCATTACAGCCCATACTGTGGCCACGGTTAAAAAATTATACGAAATTTTGCATATTTCGGTGCGGTCCGAACTGTTTTTAATCCCGAAATTTCAACTCAGATTCAAACTGATTTTAAAAATAAATTTAGATCAATATAAAATCCAACAAATTCTCCACGCATAAAAATTAATGTAATTTAAAATCTCGAAATGAAAAAAAAAGATATTTGAAACTAATGGCCGGTTTGATGTGTTTTAAAAATGTACATCCCATTTCTCATTACTGATGGGCCATTTTCTCGGCCAGCCGAATGAAAGCTCTCCTCGTCTTGAAAGATTTGCAGCCCAACAGGCCTGACAAAGCGACTTACTTGGCAAATCACAAAAAATTGGGTTGTGGCCGTGGACCCAGCAGTCAGCCTCTTCATGTACAGTACTCTTCCGATGGAAGTCATTCCTTGACCACGTTGACCACACCGCGCGGAGAGCACCACGGCGGTGGACGACGGCGAGGCCTAGGAAGGGACAACGCGGAGCCGGGGAAGACGCGGTAGTGGAAGCCCGCACGGAGAGGAGTACGAGGGTTCACTGGTTCGGCTGCGGTGTGAGGCTACCGTCGCCGCAGGGCCTGGCCAGCGGTGGGAATAGTAGGGGGCGCTGAGGCCTCCGCGGCAGCACAGCCATCCACGGGAGGCAGGAGCATGAGGCACGACCGGCGCTGGTTTGGGCGGCTGGAGCAAGAAGACCGAAGGTTGAAGAAGCACTACGGCCGTTGGATGGACATGTACGGTCACTGGAGCTAGAATCGTTCATATTGACTAAGTTGACAAAGCCCTTCGTCCCCGTCAACTTAGTAGGCCCACAAGTCAGCCTCCCATCAAGGTGGGTCCCATCTAGCAGGGGAGTATTCATTTTTTTGTGCGTAATAAGGCACTTCCGGTGGGTCCGAGCTGACAGCGGGGGGACGTTTTTTCATGAAATACGATGGCCCGTCAGGTGGGTCCCAGCAGTCAGTGGGCAAACGTTTTTTTTGCAAAATATGGTGGCCCGTCCAGTGGGTTCCTGCTATCAATTGGAGGAATCATTATTTTCCGTGTAATAAGGAGGCACTTACTTGCTGCGGCCGTGGACCCAGCTGAGACTCTCCACGTACAGTATACTTCTGATGGAAGTCGTTCCTTGACCATGTTGACCTCACCGTGTTCCGTTGCATGCATGCGTCCATGGGCGTGGTGCGTCCCCACTGTCAGCCTCTCATGTACAGTCATCTTCCGATGACTCTCAGTTGCTGACCACGTTGACCACACCGTGCCGAGCGCACCCAGACTCGAACGACCCGGAGATGGGGAAGACGGGGCAGTGGAGTCGCGGATGGAGAGGAGTGGGAAACTTCACTGGTTCGGGTGTGCGGCAGCACAGCCGCAGTGCCGCCCACGGGAGACAGGAGCAAGAACAGAGGTTGAAGAACGAGCACGGCTATTGGATTAACATCCAATGGTCCAGCTGCTAGAATCATTTGTTGATTAAGTTGACAAAGCCGTGCGTACACGTCCGCTTAGCAGGCCCACAAGTCAGTCACCAAATCTGACGGGTCCCAGCTGTCAATGGGATGAATAATTTTTTCACAAAACAAGGAGGCACTTCCTTCCGTGCGAAGATACAGCCGGTGGGTCCCAGCTATCACGTGGAGGAAACATTTTTTCAGCTTAATAAGGAGGAACTTTCCTTGCGTGCGACCATGGACCTCATGGGTCCCAGCCGTCAGGATCTCCACGTAGAGTCCTCTTTCGATGACTCTCGTTTGTTGACCATGCTGCACCGAACACAGCGAGGCAGTGGACGACGGCGAGGCCCCGGACGGAAACGAATCGGAGATGGGAAAACGCGGCAGTGGAGTCGCAGATTGAGAGGAGGAGAAGGGTTATAACTGATTCTGTTGCAATTCATATCAAACTCAGGTTCACAGGACACGTTCATATTCATAGCCAACATTCACTATCAACAACTCAAAAGATTCATATATACACAAGCTCAGCATATCTATGCATCCAAATGATTGATAGATCACACGACAATATTCATACATAATTCACAAAAAGATTCAGATATACACATGTTCAGTATGTTTATGCATCCAAATGATTGAGATCACAGCCAATATGATCCATAGACGAACTTTAATTACCTAGGGTACAGACTGGTAAACGGTGTTCAATCGGAGGTACTTCTTGCTAAAATTAGTTCTTGTACGAGTAAACCTTTGAGTACATAAGAGGCAGCACAGACAATCTGAACTTTGCTTGTAGGTTTATCCTCAAATAGTGGCCTTGTGCCCACGGAGGTTTGAGCAACTTGGCCACTACTTTCATCCAACTAGTTTACTGGCTCTCTTGGTCTCGCCAAAATTCTACATTGCAGACGAGAAAGGAGGCAGTTGAGAAAATGAAGCACCCAAATTTTTTGTGCAGTTCAACTGAAATGGAGCATCCTTGGCGTGCAGACTGATTAAGTGCCAAATGAATATACGCGTCAACCAACTTGTCTGGAATCTTTAGACTCCATGCCATATAGTTCGCTACCATATGTGCCGATAACCAAAAGGCACAAGTTGGGACCAAAGACTGGACTGCCTTTTTCTGGGCTATGCACCAAGCAATATTTTTGGCGTTCACTCTCCTAATACTTGGAGCTTGACAATTGGTTCATGTTGGTTGATACTAGAATGAATATAGGCACTTCTTGTCAACATCGATGCTTGTCTAAGTAAACTTTGGAGTACATAGCAGCAGCATAAGTACCTGTCCATCTGATCATTTTGTGCAGTTCTACTGAAATCACCCGATGTAATGATTTGCCTGCGAGTTCAGGCTCCAAATTACTCCTTTATGAAATCGGCAAACAGTAGCACAATACCAAATTACCAATACATATGACAGGCACAATAATCAGGATAAAGACTAGTACCAACCTGTGTGAGGTAGCATATCAATTACTATTTCCTTTGACTAGAAGCCGAGATAAGCCAAGCGACTGACAGCAAAGGAAGAAAGCAAGCGGAGATTAGCGACTGACAGGAAAGGACGGAAGCTGTCGAGGCAATGAAGCACCCAAAGTTTTTGTGCAGTTCCACCAAAATCGAGCATCCCTGTTGGCACATATATTGAGAGAGTGAGATTACTGTAATAGTGGGACTAGTTGATGAAACATACACTAACAAATAGAAGCACCCTCATTATCTTAATGGGTAAAGTTAGCAACATAGTAGTCTTGCTTAAAGAGAGGTATTAGTTTATTTAATCAGTGCCAATTAGCTCAACTCAACACTCAAAGCATTGCCATTTATCATAGGTTGCAAAACTTAAAAGTGCAAAGATAAAGGAGTTTCTCATGACAGTAGCACGATACAAATAGAGATGACAGCAAACTAATATGGATGAAGGCCTTAGGCCCGTACCAACCTGAGAAAAAAAGCTTATTCATGTAGTCCCATAAGAGATGATAAAGCACTCACTGGAATCACACAATAGTATATATTTTTGTGCACTTCAAATGTATGGTTGAAATCACTCTTGTTTACCAGTGCTGAGATTATATCGAAAGATTATCAAGAACTTCCAGCAGAGTTAAAGCACTGGCTGGGATACAGTTCATTGTATTGTCTTGTGTAGTTCCACTAAAATGTATGATTGGCACAACATGATCCCTGTTTGCACAAGTAGGAACAAGGTGAAACCTTCATTAGCTTAGTGAGAAAGGATAGGAAGACATTAGCATATTACTCAAACAGTAGCATCAAATTCATGATGGACAATACGCAAAACATTGCCTCATTGAACCAATGGCAATAAATTGACATGCAAAACAATAGCACTATTATGTCATGACACTAATAATATTCCCTCCCTGCTCCACCACATGATTCACCTCCATAGACAAACATTCACACGTACATGATTCAGCATAGGGTCCTACTAAAGATTTGTTTAACTCCAACAGGAAAATTAGGCAGTAATAAATTAGTGGTACTTAAGTACTCCTAATTAATTAAGTGAGACAGCAGAAGTGGAAGGGCTCCCTGGAGGATCGTCTCACATGTAAGGTAGTCGTTGCCGGAGCCCTTGAATAGCCTCGACTGAGGCCTCTGGCTTCAGCAAGATCGCCTTGGCACTGTTTATTCTTCTTCTTCTTCCTCTTCATGCTCTGTTTCTCTTTCTCCTCACCAGTTGGTGAAACCAAGTACATGATTGGCCTTCTAATTCAGAATTGGTTTTGTCAGTGAGGGAGTACAAGTGTACTAGTAAAAAACAACATTATTTTCTCATGGCAGTCGGAAAATAGAGATGAACACATGCATTAAATATCATTCTTACCTAAAGGAAGGTTATGGCGCCAATATGGATGATGAGGATTGGAACACAGATCTCCCTTTGTGCAGTTCCACCAAAATGAACCAACTGTTCCATTCTGACATTCCAGTTAAACAGCACAAAAGTCACTTCTTTTAAGAAGAGTTTTGTGCAGTGCACCAAAAGGTCACAACAGCAACCAGGTGAATTGGATATCCCTGTTTGCACAAAAAGGCACAGAGGAAACAGTCAGAGTCTCAAACAATTACAGGCAAAAACATTTGGCTAAACTTGTCAGAGTCTCAAACAATTACAGGCAAAAACAGTGGCATGGCTTCATTTTTACCAGGGACATTATATTAAGAACAGCTAAGGCTGCGTTCGGTTCACAGGTTTGGTGCAGGATTTTCGTAGGAACACAATTCCTACGGTATTCTTTCCCTTCCAACCGTTCGGAACACGAGAAAGGTGAATAGTGTTTCATAGGAAAGCTGGTCTGGTAGTACTGATTCCATCGGATTAGAAACATCCACGCGCTGCTCATTTTTTGGGCGGAAGCCCGAGGCAGGCGCTCGCTGCCATGCGTTAGACAGGTTGTTGTGCTGTGTTTGCCGGAATAAAAAAATCAACCTATGTGTGGTACGTGAGGTGAGGACAAGAGTAGTCACTGTGCAGCTGAATAAACAAATAGCATCTCATACTGCCAAGCATGCTACTCTAAAAAAACAAATATGTACATTTCGTAGTCCATCCGAACACATTCTCTTGAGAGTTTCCTCCGGTTCGTTGTTCCATAGTTTTATACCTACATTCCTTTCCTATTCCTCTATTTTCATCAAGACCTATGTTTTCTGCCCCTTTATTCTGACCGGAGCCTAAATATTTGGTATAAGGGCATGGGACAGTGGGTGCACCAGCAGTACAGCACCATGTACATAAACAGGGGCATAAAGTGGTGATTCATAGTTTGTTGCCCCGACAAACAAACATCCAAGAAACATATCTAGGTTGGTCCCATTTTTGTTCACTCTAGCCACCTACTCCTATGTGTGGATAGCAAATCTAGTCCTGGTCATACCACTGTGTACAACGTTACCCCTATATTTCCCTTTTCGACCAAGAGACCGGTTGGATGACCAGTCTGTACTACTTTCATCCCCTTTCCTTCCTGTTTGTACCAAGTCTGATGTACATACGAAATTCCCCCACCCCCACTTTATTTCAATGACAAGTATTTCCGGACAGAGGGAGTACAAGATTCGACTCCATGAAGTAGCTTTACCTCTAACAATAGAAAAAAAAATAGGTGACGTTGGACCATCCGATCGAGAGGGGCTAAGAGGTAGAAAATGATGCACATGCAGCAATGTAGCGAGCTGGGGAAGTAGAGCTAAGGCGGTTTCGAACGAAGATATACCTGAAGGTCGTCGGGGTGTGGATAGGTGGGCGGCGGGAGGCCGGATCCACCCACAGGCAATGACGAAGGGATCGGAGGACCTCCCCCGCCAGCACTCGTCCAGAGATAACAGTGCGGCCGGCAGTGGATCTCCTCCCTCGCTGTCGACGACGGCCTAAACGCTACCCCTCCTCCCCTTCACCGGCGGAGGGGGATACGTCCGGATCTGTAACCAGTGGTGAGGATAGAATGCCAGTGTTTTTTGAAGGGAGAAAGATAGTGTTACTACCCCTATCTTGTTTAGATCTAGAGAGGATGAGAGTGTGTGAATAGAGCAGCCCTAGCAAGCAAGCACGGAGGCTCCGGCCTATATATAAGTAGTGGGGTAGTTTTCCTTTTTCACTCCATCAAAACAATCGTTTAAAATTGTGTACCACTACATGCCAGGTTGCGGGTTTTTTTAGTTGTTGATTGTTTTTTGAGATAGCTACCCGCTTGTTCCAAGTGGTATTACGGTGTGCTAGGTCGCACTTTGTATCGTTCAAGTCTGGTACTACAAGTCCCTCCATTAAATGAACAACCACCCCCTCGTAAAAATTGTGAACAAGCCCACGGCTAAAATTAGCAGAAACATGGGTTGCCCCAACATGCATTATTATTTATATTTTCTACTCCCTCCATTCCTAAATATAAGTCTTTTTTATTAGCCACACCTAAGACAAGAATTTTTTTTATTAGCAGTGAACCCCACATGTCATAGACACAAAAACTGTGGCAAGATTCCCTTAGGCAAGCCAAAGTGTGTCTAACAATTTGAGCAACTCAGGTTAGGCAAGTGTGGCAAGTGTGGGAAAAATAATGTGGCAACATAAGACAAACATAGTCACAATCCAAACAGCCCCGTAATTTTTTGTGACATGCATGAAAATTTGGTTAGTTAAATTTATAGTGAAAATTTGGCAAGGTGCATCAAATCAACACATGCAAGTATCAAAAGGAAAGTCACGGCATGCATGCAAGCGTTGTACTCCCTCCGTTTCCAAATATAAGTCTTTTTAGAGATTGCAACAAGTGACTACATACGAAGCAGAATATGTCTACTCCTACATACGAAGTAGCCCATTTGAAATGTGTAAAAAGACTTTTATCGAGTGTAGTGCTTTGATGTGTCGCGTCAACTCGTACAAGACCGAGAAATTTGATTACTACGACGCCCTCTCCCTCGCGGACTGAGCTCTGGTGCCTTAACTGCACCTGCCTTTGGCTGCATGACAGGCGGGCCAACCACCTGTTGGGCCCATCTGTCATGGACGCAAAGGCAAGAGCAGTAAGTAGAAGCTTTCGCTACACGCTATCCCTCCCGCACGAGGTGGATGGACATGCAGCAGTGGATTCGATACTGTAGAAGTAGGAGTAACATCATTGTTCATCTTCTGGAAGAGGCGAAGAGCCAAGCGCAAACCGAACGTGGCAGTTGCGAACGCTCGCGTGGTGCGGTTCCTTGGAGTACTAGCCAGGCTCTTGCATGAGACAAAATTGTTATTGTTTAACAATTAAACTCCATTATCCATTGGTTGATACTCATTCTGCATAGGTCCACGCGCTTAGCACCGTTTCCTCCTGGGGTCACCAATGTTTATTTGCTAATTAATAGCATTCCATGCAATGAACTAGCCATTGCAAGTCATTAAAAGCATGCACACCTCTCATCTCTTATTGGTTGATACGTATGTCAAGAAACAAGAAACAAGGTAGAAGTGAATGCACCGCGCCTAAGTGTTTTGGGACTATTTGGTTTTCGTAAGATGACTTACACACCTAGACGGAGGGAGTAGTATAGACCTGTAAACCGGAAAGGAGTATTTGCCTTTCTAGAGATTTCAACAAGTGACTAGACTACACCGTGTGCAGTACCCCCTCCCTTCCGGTTTATAGGGCTCAAATCTCAAATCTCATGAACCAAGGCATTTTGCGATTGGAGGAATATATCTCGTACTTTACAAAACTACCCTAATTAAACTCATGCATTAATTACGTAGTTCTCTCGTTTTCCTCTCCGCCTTGGTCGCGATGCACAATATTGAGCACTCATATATGACTAGCCGCTCTATCTACATGCGGGACATTTCAAAGCATCCGGGCCCGCGTTCCATCCACCAAATCACAGTGAGGTGCTACAGTCGAGACTCACCTGTCACCCCGGTGTGGCCGTCATGACCCGTCATATCACAAAACCCACACCTTTACCAGCAGTGGTAAGGTGTCCTCCAAGTTGGACTAGACGAAGCAACCATCATTTCATTGGAACGCTCGTTCAAGCCCTTTCTTCCCTTTCTTGAAGAAAACCTCACTCCAGGCTACTCACTTCTGCCATTTTACTTCTCTACCGATGAAGGAAAGGTGAGCGAATCAGTTATGCTGCTATATTTTCATTCCAATAACCTTCTTTTTGCGAAGCACCGACCGATTCTCACATCCTATTCTTTTCCCGTTTTCATTGCGATTATAGTTTCCTTTCGACTGCTTTTTGTTTGTCAGTTCATTGATGGATCCTGGAGCACTGGGCAAAGAGTTGCCGGCGGACAACCCACTGGAGACAGTGATCTCCAGGAAGCGAGCACCAACCAACGAGCTGACCATGTTGGCGGGCCAACCCATGGAGATGAAGAACTCCAAGAAACAAGCACTGGCCAAAGAGTTGAGGACGTTGGCGGATGAACTCCTCAAAGAAAGTTGGAAGAACAGCAAGGGCCCCACCGTGCCTACCCCAGGAACTATGATTGCCACCTAAGTGAGGCTCAAGACCGAGTTTGAGGACATAGTCACCGTTGAGAAGCAGTATTCCCCTGGCAAGGTGATGGCCCCCATCAAGGACGAGGAGATGGCCCCGGAGGGATGAGATCCCCCGGTGAGCTGCACAAGGTAAAAAATAATGGCTTATTACCATAGTTGTGGTTTTTGATTATTTGCAATGTGCTTGCTTTTTGATTATTTGCAATGTGCTTGCTAATATGTTAGGGTTGTGCAGGTGCCGGTGGTTGTCCTTGATGATTCCGATGTCGTGGCCCGTCCTGTTAGCATCGCCCCGGAGATCGATTCCGATGCCGATATCCATCCTGTGGACATCGCCCCAGAGATCGATTCCGATGTCGCGGTCAGTCCTGTGGACATCACCCTAGAAATCGATTCCCATGCCGTTGTCCGTGATGTGGTCATTGCTCGAGAGATCGATGACAAGAAATAGTTGGTCGCGCTAATCCTTCAGGGTAGTTTGCATTGCCCTGTGTTTAATTACCAAAACGATGCGTGTTCTCAAACCATCTTAGGTCTAGTGCACTTTCTTGTGTGGGAGGATCTTGCTACTTTTGTTTGATAGTGAATCATGCGATGAATCATGCGAACCCTCTCCGAGTTATGGAAACAGATGTATCCTCACCAGCTTTTGATGTAATATATGGCATGCTTAGATGTAAGTCTGAACTGTTTATCATATCAACAGGGCTTGTTTGATGATTCTTGGTGTTAGTAGGCTAGCTATTGTGCGAGCTATAGTACTTGCAAAACACTCACCGAAGAGAAACGTTGGGGCTGATGAGCTCGTGGTATGCTTATACTTATCCCTCGTCGATCAACCAATAGCCCTAGCTCCTAAAATTGTAGGCTTAGCGATCGATCAGACAATAATTGACATACATTCAGGCCTCATTTGGTTCATAGGGTAGGAAAGTCGTAGCAAAAGTACAGAGAACGTGCAACACAAAATCATAGCAGTGCAGAGACGTACTCCCTCCGTTCCAAAATAGATGACCTAGGCGGGCTAGTTTGTCCTAGTGGGTTTCAGTGATATGACGTGGTACAGTGACGTCTAGTCTACGCGTGTGGTAGCAGTATTGCGGGTACAGTAAGTTTTCTTGAAGAAGCGGAATTCAACGAAGTCATGATGGTTCCTTCGTCCGAACAACTTACAGTGAGAAAGGTTGGGCCTGCGATACGACCGGGGTAAACCAGGATAATTTTGTGCATGGCAGGTGGACCAGGATGGTCGACGTCCCACATGTCGGCGAATGGAAGTATTCTTTCCGATATAGAGGACGAGAAGCGAGTATTCATTGTTTATTTTTAATGAAAGCTATTGTCTCCACTGTTACTCCTTGACTTTGTCAATGCCTCTCTCTCCTCCACATAAGCGGGGACTACTTGCTATGCATGCAGCGGGCAGTGATGACCCACAAGTATAGGGGATCTATCGTAGTCCTTTCTATAAGTAAGAGTGTCGAACCCAACGAGGAGCAGAAGGAAATGATAAGCGGTTTTCAGCAAGGTATTCTCTGCAAGTACTGAAATAAGTGGTAACAGATAGTTTTGTGATAAGATAAATTGTAACGAGCAACAAGTAATAAAAGTAAATAAAGTGCAGCAAAGTGGCCCAATCCTTTTTGTAGCAAAGGACAAGCCTGTACAAACTCTTATAATAGGAAAAGCGCTCCCAAGGACACACGGGAATATTGTCAAGCTAGTTTTCATCACGCTCATATGATTCGCGTTCGGTACTTTCATAATTTGATATGTGGGTGGACCGGTGCTTGGGTGTTGTTCTTACTTGAACAAGCATCCCACTTATGATTAACCTCTATTGCAAGCATCTGCAACTACAACGAAAGTATTAAGGTAAACATAACCATAGCATGAAACATATGGATCCAAATCAGCCCCTTACGAAGCAACGCATAAACTAGGGTTTAAGCTTCTATCACTCTAGCAACCCATCATCTACTTATTACTTCCCAATGCCTTCCTCTAGGCCCAAATAATGGTGAAGTGTTATGTAGTCGATGTTCACAAAACACCACTAGAGGCTAGACAACATACATCTTATCAAAATATCGAACGAATACCAAATTCACATGACTACTAATAGCAAGACTTCTCCCTTGTCCTCAGGAACAAACGTAATTACTCACAAAGCATATACATGTTCATAATCAGAGGGGTAATAATATGCATAAAGGATCTCAACATATGATCTTCCACCAAATAAACCAACTAGCATCAACTACAAGGACTAATCAACAATACTAGCAAACTACTAGCACCAATCCCGGACTTGAAGACAAGAATTGGATACAAGAGATGAACTAGGGTTTGGAGATGAGATGGTGCTGGTGAAGATGTTGATGGAGATTGCCCTCTCCCGATGAGAGGAGCGTTGGTGATGACGATGGTGATGATTTCCCCCTCTCGGAGGGAAGTATCCCCGGCAGAACAGCTCTGCCGGAGCCCTAGATTGGTGCCGCCAAGGTTCCGCCTCGTGGCGGCGGAGTCTCGTCCCGAAAGGTTGTCTTCTATTTCTTCCTCATCGAAATACTTCATATTGGAGAAGATGGGCGTCGGAGAGCCACCAGGGGGCCCACGAGGTAGGGGACGCGCCCCAGGGGGGCCCACCATCGTGAGCAAGGTGCGGCCCCCTGGCCTTCATATTTGGCGACGATTTTTCTTTATTTATTTTAAGATATTCCGTGGAGTTTCAGGACTTTTGGAGTTGCGCAGAATAGGCCTTCAATATTTGCTCCTTTTCCAGCCCAGAATTCCAGTTGCCGGCATTCTCCCTCTTCATGTAAACCTTGTAAAATAAGAGAGAATAGCCATAAGTATTGTGACATAACATGAAATAACAGCCCATAATGCAATAAATATTGATATAAAAGCATGATGCAAAATGGACGTATCAACTCCCCCAAGCTTAGACCTCGCTTGTCCTCAAGCGAAAAGCCGACAACAATAAATATTTCCTCATGTTTAGAGGTAGAGGCGTCGATAAAAATAAAAGACGGACGTGAAGGCATCATGATTATTTCCATAACATCAACATATATAGATTTTGTCATATGATTACTTATGTTCAAGTGATGATCTTTGCACAATGCAAAAGTATGAATCAGAAACCTTATTGAGCACCAACAAATTATAACCTCAGTCATTGAAGCAATTGCAATTTATTATAACATCGGAAAGAGTCTATGTCAGAGCTTAAAAGCAAGTCCACATACTCAACTATCACTTAGTCCTTCATAATTGCTAACACTCACGCAATACTTGTGGTTACGGAGTTTTAATCGGACACAGAGAAAGATAGGGGCCAACCTTTTACCTCAAGGGTAATGTCAACAATAATAATTCATGCTCCCCTACATCCAATTAGATATATATATATATCATGTTCTTTCCAACATGCTGAGCTTGCCAAAGGATAAAATGAAAAAGGAAGGGTGAAGATCACCGTGACTCTTGCATAAGGTAGAGGATAAAAATAAAGAATAGGCCCTTCGCAGAGGAAAGCAGAGGTTGTCATGCGCATTTAGGGTTGATGCACAAAATCTTAATGCAAAAGAACGTCACTTTATATTGCCCCTTGTATGTGGACCTTTATTATGCAGACCGTTGCTTTTATTACGTCCACAACAAGTTCGTACAAAGTTTATTTTCTCCGCACTAATAAGTCATGCATATTCAGAGAGCATTTTTTATTGCTTGCACCGATGACAACTTACTTGAAGGATCTTACTCAATCCATAGGTAGATATGGTGGACTCTCATGGCAAAACTAGTTTAAGGGTATTTGGAAGCACAAGTAGTATTTCTACTTGGGACTAAGAATTTGGCTAGCATGAGGGGGAAAGGCAAGCTCAACATGTTAGAGGATCCATGACAACATACTTTATCTCAGATGTAAGAAAACATAACTCATTATGTTGTCTTCCTTGTCCAACCTCAACTCTTTAGCATGTCATATTTTAATGAGTGCTCCCAATCATAAAAGATGTCAATGATAATATATCTATATGTGAAACCTCTCTTTCCTTATTACTTCCTATTAATTGCAACGATGACCAAAGCTATGTTTGCCAATTCCCAACAACTTTTAATCATCATACTCTTTCTATGTGAGGTCATTACTTTCAATAAGATCAATATGAACTCTTTGATTCTTTTTATTCCTTTTCTTCTTTTCTTTTATTCACCCAAGATCATGGCAAAATAATCAAGCCCTTGACGCAACACTAATCTTTATTATATAGCTCATGGACTCGATTACAAAGAAGGATCATAAAGCAAAACTCAAAACTAGATCACGCCATGACTTTATTCTACTAAATCAAGATACTAATAAAAGGATCAAACTAAGAAAACCGGTAAAGATAGGAGTTGTGATGGTTATACGATACCAGGGCACCTCCCCAAGCTTGGCGGTTGCCAAGGGCACTGCCCATACCCATGTGATTA
Organism: Triticum aestivum; assembly: GCF_018294505.1. Lineage (NCBI taxonomy): Eukaryota > Viridiplantae > Streptophyta > Magnoliopsida > Poales > Poaceae > Triticum > Triticum aestivum. The sequence continues at coordinate 142,379,778 of NC_057801.1, forward strand.
TTTCCTCGGAGGTGATGGAGGTGGTGTTGATGATGGTGGATAATCGCACATCGAGCGTAAAAGCTCCTCCAACTTGCGGATAAATCCCTTGAGCCCAGCAATATGATCCTTCAACAAAATATTCTCCTCTGTGAGATACTTGTTCTGTATGCGGGCTAACTCAATCATCTTGAAAGCTTCAATCTTTGTTGGAGTAAAAAGGTTAGGTAAAGGTTGAGGAGTGTCTTCTTCTTTCACCACCGGAGCTTGAGCCTCAATGGCCTTCTTGATCTCTTCTGGTTCCTCTCTTTTCAACTCTATCTTCAATAGCCAAGCATCCTTGTCTTTGTTGTTGGAGGAGGGAGAAGTCATGGTGCTCTAAATCTGCAACAGAAACAGCTCGAAACGAAAACAGAGGATATTTGCATGATACGGTGGTCAAAACCTTCGGGAGAATATATAATGAATTTTTACCAACCAAAATACGTATCGTGCAAGAAAACGGAGTCTGGAGGGCACACGAGGTGCTCACGAGGTAGGGGGCGCGCCCAGGGGGGTAGGGCGCGCCCTCCACCCTCGTGGAGGCCTCGTGTCCTTCCCGGACTGCTACTTATTTTTCTATTTTTCTAAATATTCCAAAACGGAGAAATATTGCCTTAAAATTGTTTTGGAGTCGGTTTACTTACTGTACCACATACCTATTCCTTTTCGGAGTCTGAAACGGTCTGGAAAGTGTCCCTTATGTATTCCTCCGGGGTTACGGTTTCAATAATATTGGTTTCAACATTTGTAGGATTACCTGAGACATAGTGTTTGATCCTTTGACCGTTTACCACCTTTGGATTTGTGCCTTCGAAGTTGTTGATTTTTATGGCACTAGAACGATAGACCTCCTCGATAACGTAGGGACCTTCCCATTTAGAGAGAAGTTTTCCTGCAAAAAATCTTAAACGAGAGTTGTATAGCAATACATAATCACCTACATTAAACTCACGCTTTTGTATCCTTTTGTCATGCCACCTTTTAACTTTTTCTTTAAACAACTTGGCATTTTCATAAGCTTGGGTTCTCCATTCATAAAGTGAGCTAATATCAAATAACCTCTTCTCACCGGCAAGTTTGAAATCATGAGCTCTTTAATAGCCCAATATGCCTTATGTTCTAGTTCGAGAGGTAAGTGACATGCTTTTCCATAAACCATTTTATACGGAGACATACCCATAGGATTCTTATATGCAGTTCTATAGGCCCATAATGCGTCATTCAGTTTCTTGGACCAATTCTTTCTAGACCTATTGACAGTCTTTTGCAAAATTAATTTGATCTCTCTGTTGCTCAATTCTACTTGACCACTAGACTGCGGGTGATATGGATTTGCAATTCTATGATTAACGCCATATTTAGCAAGCATTTTACAGAAAGCACCATGAATAAAGTGTGAACCACCATCAGTCATTAAATATCTAGGGACTCCAAACCTCGGAAAAATAACTTCCTTAAGCATTTTAATAGAAGTGTTATGATCAGCACTACTAGTTGGAATAGCTTCTACCCACTTAGTAACGTAATCAACAGCAACTAAAATATGTGTATATCCATTAGAGGCAGGAAAAGGTCCCATATAATCAAAACCCCAAACACCAAATGGTTCAATAACAAGTGAATAATTCATAGGCATTTCTTGACGTCTACTAATATTACCAATTCTTTGACATTCATCGCAAGACAAAACAAACTTACGGGCATCCTTGAAGAGAGTGGGCCAATAAAAACCGGATTGCAATACCTTATGTGCAGTTCTATCTCTAGCATGGTGTCCTCCATAGGCTTCGGAGTGACACTTGCGTGGGATCTGTTCCTGTTCATGCTCAGGTACACAACGTCTAATAACACCATCTACTCCTTCTTTATAAAGATGTGGGTCATCCCAAAAGTAATGTCGCAAATCGTAGAAAAACTTTTTCTTTTGTTGGTATGTGAAGCTAGGTGGTATAAATTTAGCAACAATATAATTAGCATAATCAGCATACCATGGAGTGCTACGAGAAGTGCTTATGACATTTAATTGTTCATTAGGAAAGCTATCATCAATAGGTAGTGGGTCATCAAGAACATTCTCTAACCTAGATAAGTTGTCTGCAACGGGGTTCTTAGCTCCTTTTCTATCAACAATATGCAAATCAAATTCTTGTAGCAAGAGAACCCATCTAATAAGTCTAGGTTTTGCATCTTTCTTTTCCATAAGATATTTAATAGCAGCATGATCAGTGTGAATAGTTACTTTAGAATCAACAATATAGGGTCTGAATTTATCACAAGAAAATACAACTGCTAAAAATTCCTTTTCGGTAGTAGCATAATTTCTTTGAGCATTGTCTAGAGTCTTACTAGCATAATGGATAACATTTAATTTCTTATAAACTCTTTGCCCTAGAACAGCACCTACAGCGTAATCACTAGCATCACACATAATTTCAAAGGGTAAATTCCAATCAGGTGGCTGAACAACAGGTGCAGAGACTAATGCTTTCTTAAGTATTTCAAATGCTTCTACACAATCATCATCAAAGACAAATGGTACATCTTTTTGTAATAAATTAGTCAGAGGCCGAGAAATTTTTGAAACGTCCTTAATGAACCTCCTATAAAATCCGGCGTGACCAAGGAAACTTCTTATACCTTTGATGTCCTTGGGACATGGCATCTTTTCAATAGCATCCACCTTGGTTTATCAACTTCAATACCTCTTTCAGAAACTTTGTGCCCCAAGACAATACCTTCATTAACCATAAAGTGGCACTTTTCCCAATTCAAGACAAGATTAGTTTCTTCACCTCTCTGCAAAACTCGATCAAGATTGCTCAAGCAATCATCAAAAGAGGAACCATAGACAGAAAAGTCGTCCATGGAAACCTCACAAATCTTTTCACAGAAGTCAGAGAATATAGCCATCATGCATCTTTGAAAGGTAGCAGGTGCATTACATAAACCGAAAGGCATACGTCTATAAGCAAAAGTACCAAAAGGGCATGTAAAAGTAGTCTTTGATTGATCTCTAGCCGACACAGGTATTTGAGAGAAACCAGAATAACCATCTAGAAAGCAATAATGTGTATGTTTGCATAATCTTTCTAGCATTCACTACTAGGGAAAAGCCTAGCAGCAGCGCGGGTTTTGGGCCTATCAGTAGCGCGGCAGGAGCGCTACTGATAAGGCACTACAGCTAATGCTTAGCAATAGCGGTCTTGACCCACGCTACTGCTAAATTGACTTAGTAGCAGCGGTTCTTTAGAACATCGCTACTGTTAATTAGTAGTAGCGCTTCTCCTAACCCGCGCTACTACTATTATTTAGTATTTTATTTCTTTTCTTTTTCATGTTGTATTCATACACCTTTACACAAGTTTTCATAGAACAGGAATTTAGAGATTGTTTTTACATCATAATGAGTTATTACATCATGGGGTGAAAGAACCGTGGACTAGTTTCAAGTGGATGTCCATCCACTTGAAACTAATCCGCGGTTCTTTCACCCAATGATATAATAATATCATCATCATCATCATATCATTAACAACTTAGCATCATAATACATCATTGTCATATAACACCTCCTCAATATCATCGTTTTCATCATTGACATCACATAACACCTCCTCAAGATCATCATTATCAACTCTAACACATTACCACATAATAAACATATTGTACCTCATAGGACCTATTACATTCGATTAAGACCTACTACATTTTCTAAGGTAAAATAACAAAAAACAAGATAGCCCCTGACTCTCCATTATGGAGAATGGAGATTAGCCTGTCTCCCATTCTTGCCTTTCGCTGAATGTTACTTCCAAGAACCTCCTTGCGAATGTCCATACATTTCTTCCATTCTCTGATGATCATGTGTTCACGGGTTTTAGAAATCCGATATGCACAGGTGAGCTCCGTAGATTTACCTGGCAGTATGTTCAGAACTGAGAGGCGACCATGCAGAGACATCAGATGAGGCACACAATCCATTGGGAGTTTCTGTTGAAAAACATAATAATAACTTTGTAGTTAGCAATGATGTACTAGTTTTAGAAGTATGCAAAAAATGCACGAATGTCGTAATAGTAAAAAATCTTACCAGGGTATCTCCAGAGAAGTTATCGTTCTTCAACACATGCACTAGTGGCACGTATTCACCATAATTTGGAGGAGTTCGATAATAGGCATTGTAATTCTCAAGAAGAGTACAAAATGCGATCAGATGATTTTTCTCCTTATACGTTCATTGGGTGCCTTCGGTGTAGTGGGTTTTATCTACCATCTTCCGCACAGTCTTTGAAGAATCAAAATAAGCTATCAATGGAAATAAGCTATCAACTATTTTGAAAAAAAAATAGTTAATAACTATGTTTGAGAAACTCACATAGCAGTACAATCGGAAGCGTATCAACAAGGACCCAAATGTCCATATTGTCTTCCTCGTTGTCAGGATCACCAAGATCCATGGTGATAATCATACCCTCATCAAAACCATACATTTTGCAAAGTGCTTCCCAATTTTGGCAACCAAAATGGGTTACGCTCTGAGCATTGTACAGATTTACTTCAAAATCCATATCATGATGGGTCCTTAGGTGTATTTTCTTTGTTTCGAAATTTTCATGGTCTTCAAAACCCATCCTCTCCAAGACATAGCGTCTTGCATGGCATGGGATAAGCTAGTCGAATTGTAAAATATGAAAATTAGACGTTGAAATAGTTGAAGTCATGCTTAATGGAGAAAAAAACTATTGTTGTCGTTGCGTACCGTATGAACATCGCAGGTCTCCTCGAGCTTAATGCTGAAGCGCCGATCGTCGTCCAGCCGAAACGAACCTGTCGCACATACCTCGATCGTCGTGGCACCAGCTACACTCCCCCGGAGACCGTCGTCGTCCGAGTACGACATTTCCTACAATCATAATTCAAAGATTAAACTTGTACATATTCTAGCACAAGTCATGTCAGAATTCACGACAAAATCCGGCATGACCTTTGCTAAAAAAGGACATATTGAGCGCCTGAAATTTGCCAGAACGGAAATTAATCAACACTCCGGCAAAACATAGGCCACTCGGAGATGTAAACTGAACATGAACGGCCACTTGGGCAACCACATATCCTATTTGAGCAACAACACAAGATATACAAGGATATTTGGCTGGTCTCACCTCGATGTCGGAGGGGGTACGTCGGTGACTGGGATGACGGCGGGGATGTCGGAGGGGGTCGGTGACGGGGACGACGGAGGTCACCTGAAACCATATAAGTTATCACTAGCAACAAAACATGTTCAACTAGTTTTATTAATTCAACTAGTTCTTACTAAATATAAACTTACTATAAATAGAAAAAAACTAGTTCTTTCTAAAAATAAAGTAGTTCAACTAGTTATATTAATTATCTTACTAAAAATAGATTAGTTCTGTTAATTCAACTAGTTCAACTAGTTTATTAATTTACTTACTAAACTAGTTCAACTACAACTAAAGTAGTTCAACTACCACTACTACTACTAAAAATCTAGTACTAACTAAGCTAAATTAACATCTACTACTACTAAATTAACATCTAGTACTAGCTAACCCTAAATTAACATCTACTACTACTAAATCTAGTACTAACTAGTGGCAGGGGGTGGGGGGCGATGGAGAGGTAGCTAGGGGCGGCGAGGTCGAGGGCGGTGGGAGGAGGGCTGCCGGCGGAGGAGGGAGGAGGGGCGGCCGCAGGCGGAGGGAGGAGGGCGGCGGCGGAGGAGGGAGGGGCGGCCACAGGCGGAGGGAGGATGTGCGAGGAGGATGGAGGAGGGACGGAAGGAGGGGAGTACCTCGGTGGCGGACGAACGAAGGCAGCGGCGGCGGCGGCGACGGACAACGACGGTTGACGCGGGAGAGAGTGAGAGTGTGAGTGATAAGGGTCGGTCCTCCATGGGGATAAGGTAGGGATAGTTGTAGCGCGTTTGACAAAACGCGCTACAGCTAACCTAAGTAGCAGTCGCGCTCTACAGTAAAGGGCGCTACTGCTATAGCTAGCGGGGGGCCAAGGTCATGGCAACTATAACAGTAGTGTTGTAGGCTACAAATGCGCTACTGCTACTTACAAGTCAGTAGCGCGTTTGGCAGACACGCGCTGCTACTAAGTAGCAGTAGCGTGGTATTTTGAAGAGCGCTGCTGGTAAGATTCTGTGTATAGGCTTTTCCCTAGTAGTGATTTGATCAATAAAATGTAAGGGGTAATGATATTTCTTAGTAGCCTTATTTAATTTGCGGAAATCAATTACCATCCTATAACCTGTGATAATTCTTTGCGGAATCGATTCATCTTTATCATTAGGGACAACAGTAATACCTCCCTTCTTAGGGACACAATGGACAGGACTTACCCACTGACTGTCAGCAACGGGATAAATTATACCTACCTCCATAAGCTTGAGTATTTCTTTTCTTACCACTTCTTTCATTTTAGGATTCAAACGTCGTTGAGGATCACGAACTGGTTTGGCATCCGCTTCCAAATTTATTTTATGTATACATAGAGTGGGACTGATGCCCTTAAGATCATCAAGAGTATATCCAATAGCGGCACGGTGCTTCTTCAGAGTTGTCAATAATCTTTCTTCTTCATGCTCTGAAAGGTTAGCACTAATAATGACAGGATATATTTTCTTTTCATCAAGATAAGCATATTTAAGATTATCAGGCAACGGTTTAAGTTCAAACACGGGATCACCCTTGGGTGGAGGAGGATCCCCTAGGATTTCAAAAGGCAAATTGTGTTGCAGAATAGGTTCCTGTTTAAAGAGTACTTCATCTATTTCCCTTCTTTCATTCATGAACATATCATTTTCATGGTCTACCAAATAGTGTTCTAAAGGATCACTAGGAGGTACGGCAATAGAAGCAAGACCAATGATTTCATCTTTACTAGGCAATTCTTCCTCACGATGTTGTTTACTAAATTTAGAGAAATTAAACTCATGAACCATATCATCCAAGCCAATAGTAACAACATTCTTTTCGCAGTCTATCTTAGCATTAACAGTATTCAAGAAGGGTCTACCAAATATAATGGGACAAAGCTATCTTGTGGAGAACCAAGAACAAGAAAATCAGCGGGATATTTGGTTTTTCCACACAAGACTTCAACATCTCTAACAATTCCCATTGCAGATATAGTATCTCTATTGGCAAGTTTAATTGTAACATCAATATCTTCTAACTCAGCAGGTGCAATATCATGCATAATTTCTTCATACAAGGTAATAGGCATAACACTAGCACTAGCACCCATATCACATAAGCCATGATAAGAATGATCTCCTATTTTAACAGAAATAACAGGCACGCCTACCACAGGTCTATGTTTATCTCTAGCACAAGGTTTAGCAATTCTAGCAGTTTCACCACATAATTGAATAACATGCCCATCAATATTATCAGACAAGAGATCTTTAATAATAGCAATATTAGGTTCTAATTTGACTTGCTCAGGAGGTGTATAAGTTCTAATATTGCTTTACAAACAACAGTTGAAGCTTTAGCATGATCCTTCATTCTAACGGGGAAAGGTGGTTTCTCAACATAAGAAGTGGGAACAATAGGATCATTATAAGTGACAGTCTTTTGTTCAACTTTAATAGGTCCAGCTACTTTTACTTCTATGGTAGGATGATATTTAAAACCACTTCTCCTTGGGGAGATCAACATAAGTAGCAAAAGATTCACAAAAAGAAGCTACTATCTCAGAGTCAAGTCCATATTTAGTGCTAAACTTACGGAAAATATCGGTATCTATAAGAGACTTAACACAATCAAACTTAGGTGTCATACCTGACTCCTTACCTTCTTCGAGGTCCCAATCTTCAGAGTTGCGTTTAATTCTATCCAATAAATTCCATTTAAATTCAATAGTCTTCATCATAAAAGAGCCAGCACAAGAAGTATCAAGCATGGTGCGATTGTTATCAGAAATTCGAGCATAAAAACTTTGCATAATTACTTCTCTTGGGAGCTCATGATTGGGGCATGAATATAACATTGATTTAAGCCTCCCCCAAGCTTGAGCGATGCTTTCTCCTTCGCGAGGCCAAAAATTATATATATAATTGCGATCATGATGAACAAGATGCATAGGGTAATACTTTTGATGAAATTCCAATTTCAATATTTTATAGTTCCATGATCTCATATCATCACATAGCCTATACCATGTCAATGTGTCTCCCTTCAAAGATAAAGGGAAGGCCTTCTTCTTAACAACATCACCGGGTATACCTGCAAGCTTAAATAGTCCACAAACTTCATCCACATAGAGTAGATGTTCATCAGGATGCTTTGTTCCATCTCCTGTAAAAGTGTTATCTAGCAGTTTTTCCATCATACCCGAAGGAGTTTCATTTTCAAAAGGTTCAGTAGGTTCAGTAGGTTGAGGAGCAACTCTTTGCTCTACTGGACGGGGTGAAGATACCCCGAACAAGCCCCTCAGAGAATTACTTTCCATAGTAACAAGTGACAGAAAATTTCAGCACACTATATAAATTTTTCCTTACCAAATTCCACCTACCAAAGGCGCTTCACTCCCCAGCAACGGTGCCAGAAAAGAGTCTTGATGACCCACAAGTATAGGGGATCTATCGTAGTCCTTTCGATAAGTAAGAGTGTCGAACCCAACGAGGAGCAGAAGGAAATGATAAGCGGTTTTCAACAAGGTATTCTTTACAAGTACTGAAATAAGTGGTAACAGATAGTTTTGTGATAAGATAAATTGTAACGAGCAACAAGTAACAAAAGTAAATAAAGTCCAGCAAAGTGGCCCAATCCTTTTTGTAGCAAAGGACAAGCCTGGACAAACTCTTATAATAGGAAAAGTGATCCTGAGGACACAAGGGAATATCGTCAAGCTAGTTTTCATCACGCTCATATGATTCGCGTTCGGTACTTTGATAATTTGATATGTGGGTGGACCGGTGCTTGGGTGCTGTTCTTACTTGAACAAGCATCCCACTTATGATTAACCTCTATTGCAAGCATCTGCAACTACAACAAAAGTATTAAGGTAAACCTAACCATAGCATGAAACATATGGATCCAAATCAGCCCCTTATGAAGCAATGCATAAACTAGGGTTTAAGCTTCTGTCACTCTAGCAACCCATCATCTACTTATTAATTCCCAATGCCTTCCCCTAGGCCCAAATAATGGTGAAGTGTTATGTAGTCGACGTTCACATAACACCACTAGAGGCTAGACAACATACATCTTATCAAAATATCGAACAAATACCAAATTCACATGAGTACTAATAGCAAGACTTCTCCCTTGTCCTCAGGAACAAACGTAATTACTCACAAAGCATATTCATGTTCATAATCAGAGGGGTAATAATATGCATAAAGGATCTAAACATATGATCTTCCACCAAATAAACCAACTAGCATCAACTACAAGGAGTAATCAACACTACTAGCAAACTACTAGAACCAATCCCGGACTTGAAGACAAGAATTGGATACAAGAGATGAACTAGGGTTTGGAGATGAGATGGTGCTGGTGAAGATGTTGATGGAGATTGCCCTCTCCCGATGAGAGGAGCATTGGTGATGACGATGGTGATGATTTCCCCCTCCCGGAGGGAAGTGTCCCCGACAGAACAGCTCTGCTGGAGACCTAGATTGGTTCCACCAAGGTTCCGCCTCGTGGCGGCGGAGTCTCGTCCAGAAAGGTTGCCTTCTATTGTTTTCCTCATCGAAAGACTTCATATAGGAGAAGATGGGCGTCGGAGAGCCACCAGGGGGCCCACGAGGTAGGGGGCGCGCCCCAGGGGGACGCCCCCCACCCTCGTGAGCAGGGTGTGGGCCCCCTAGCCTTCATCTTTGGCGACGATTTTTTTATTTATTTTAAGATATTCCGTGGAGTTTCAGGACTTTTGGAGTTGCACAGAATAGGCCTTCAATATTTTCTCCTTTTCCAGCCCAGAATTCCAGCTGCTGGCATTCTCCCTCTTCATGTAAACCTTGTAAAATAAGAGAGAATAGCCATAAGTATTGTGACATAACGTGAAATAACAGCCCATAATGCAATAAATATTGATATAAAAGCATGATGCAAAATGGACGTATCAGGCAGCTGGCGTCTTGAGGGGCCAGTGCGGTGAGAGCGGGCTCCGGAAGTGGTCCGGACTCTAGCATGGCCCACCTCACATTATCACCATATATTTCTTGGAGTACGTGCATGGCGGGCGGGCGATCTCTTCTCCCTCCCCCGTTTATCTCTTCTCAGCTGACGCCCGCCGAGCGATTAGATTTCGGCTATCGACGGTTTATTCAATTACGGTCCCACATGTCAGTAAAATTGCAAGACAACGCGTGTCCCCTCTGGTGAGCGGCGTGCGAGCCGGACTGTCAGGGTTGCGAAGCGTATGAGTCGTAAGTGTGCCGCCTTTTCCTTTAGAACTTGCGAAGCGTAACATTTTCGTGCGATCGATCAATAGAAATCCAGAACAAAATGACGAGGGTCATGCTTTCCTGCTCGTTAGGCGGGCTAGTTCGAGTGATATGACATGCTACAGTGTCGTCCACTTGCTCCATTTTTATGTAAGCAAGAGTTTACACTCTTACGCGGGAGGAGTGCAAAACTGATTTTGATCGAGGGGTAACTGTTCCCTGCCAAATAATGGAGGATTGTTAGCTATTATAGCATGATAGTTAGGGCATCTCCAGCGCTGGCCCACAAATTTACACCAGCATCTGTCCGAGGACACTGATGGATGCCATCCGATGCTGCCCGCATACCTTTTGACAACTATATGAACTAACCGGACGAAATTCGTGCAAACAAAGCAAATTTCAAATTAACCGGATGAAATTAACCAGATGAAATTCATTACATTTCGAAAACTTTTCCTACAAACTCGACGAAATTCATTACATATTTCGCACAAACCGTACTAAACCTACTGTAAACCTAATCTAAACGATCGCCGGCGCCCGGCCACCATGTCCGACCATGAAGCCGAGAAAGCCGGCCATTGCCTTTGCCTCCTCCTCATCCGCCTTGATAACCTCCTCCTCCGGCCGGAGCATAAGGTTCTGAAGATTTCCGCATCCACGTCGCCGTCAAGCGGCTAATCGGCCACCGATGTTTACCCCACCAAGCTTGGCGTTGACTGAGTGGAGTAGCGGTGGCCTTCCCGGGACCAGAGCGGTGGCGACCTACCATGTACTACTCTTCCTCACTGCCGGCTGCGCCCGCGCACGCGCGCCGGCTTCGTGGTCGTGGCGGCGGAGGGCGGCCGGGGGGGTGCCGGCGATCTCTTTCGTTTGCTCCTGCGATAGTACGTCGAAGAGAGCTTTGGAGCGCGCCCGGAGCAGAGCCGCCGATGTCCCTCATCTGCTCCAGCGACAGTATGTCCAAGAGAGCTTCGAAGTGCCAGGAGGCCATGGTTGAAGTGGTGCCGACAGAAGGAAGGGACCGGAGGAGAATAAGTGTGGGTCTTTGGCTATGGCTGGGAGCTGGGGCTCAAGTTAATATAGCGGGCGAATGGCAATGAGCCACGGCAGACGGATGGACAACTAGCGTCAGAGTAGGTTTGTCGGGCATGAATGCGGACGCTGCTTCAGTGACTTAACTGCAGATGCGTTTGGGTTACTGACATGTGGGCCCAATGGGCGTATGGCCCGCATGTCAGTGACACACCAATTGCACCTGCAGTTAAGTCCGGTGAATGCGGCATTGACATTCTGGAGAGACGGTGACCGTTTCAGGCGGGAAGCATGCGCTAGCGATGGAAGGGGTTTCAGTGTGCAGTGGCACTAAGATCGGTCGCTCACGATAGTACATACTCCGTACCGTGCTACCATAGTACCCTCTCTAGCTTAGGCTGTTTTATAGATTGTCGTTGTGATGGACGATATACATGAGCAAGGCGGTCCGAGTATGACCGTTGGTGTTGAGCCATGTGAATACATGCTCGGCGTTCGCGTAGGCCTCCATCAAACGTCTAAACAGTAATGTCAGACACCGCCGGGGTGCGCAGGTGATGGGCTTGCCGTTTGCGTTGCGCCATGAGCAGGACTTTGATTTAGAGGGCGACGTGCATGCATTACCATGCTTTGACAGCGTGAGCGTGAGTGTCTGAAGCGAAGTATTTCATTTTCATTTGGCTGACGAGGGTGCGTTGCAGCAACGAGTCCATGGTTTGATTCCCCACATACGCATAATTTTGGTTTTTACAGTATTTCTTTCTCCATTCACAGGTAGGCCTGCGTAGATAGATAAAGAACACGAGCTGATGAGGCGCATGCGGACTGTTTGACTGGTCAACCATACAAATACGGAGCTATACGCTGAGCCAGCGACCGCATAATCACCATATCCCGTATACAATGATCAAAGTGAGATATCAAGACAAGTTCGATGACCGCCAATGCATTTTACTTGGTAATAAATGACCAGGATTGAAGCGGAATCCTAATTTGCTTCGTGTTCTGTCCTTGAGCTCTTGACAAACCAATGCACTATACGGTTGTCCGGCCACTCCACCCCAGAGCTCTCACCAAGCCTCGTTCATGCCACCGCGCCGCACACTAACTGCTAAGGCAGCGATGGCATCCCGCCGCGCCGAGTTCCTCGCCGCCCACGAACACACACAAAATGGTAGGGAAGCGATGGCATCCCGCCGTGCCAAGTTCATCGCCGCTCGCGACCTCACAACTATGTGGGAGGAATTTGAAGATGCCAAGGCCGAATGGGCGGCAGAGCAAGAGGCGGCCAAAGGCGCACAGAGGGAGCGGAAAAGTCAGAAAGCACTCAATAAAAGAGAGGCCCGCCGCCACAAGAAAGAAAAGGACGCACGCGCTGCTATGGAGAGGTCGGTGGAGATCCAAGCACGGTGGGGTGTCGCCGACAAAGCCGGGAAGGAGAACGACAGTGTCTGGCCAGCATGTGAGAAGTAGTAGTACTAGTAGTTAGTGTGTGTGTCTGTGTCTGAGTACGAGCATGTACCAGTACTACTAGTTACTACTGTAGTTTTTAGAGCAAATTACCAGTACATTAGCCTAGACTAAATGGAAAAATTCCTATCCTATGCATCAAATGGCATCTCTTTCTCTATAGGAATTGAGATGCATGTCATCTCACTTCCTATGATTTTCATATTCCTATCCTATGAACGAAAGGAGGCCTCTGTTGGAGTAAATACTGTAGCTAGCAGTACTGCCGGTACAGTAGTTTTCTTCAAGAAGCGGAATTCAATGAAGTCATGATGGTTCCTTCGTCCGAGCAACTTCAAAGTGGGAAGTGGGCCTGTGATTTGAAGGCTCATTAGTCATTGTTACTGCGGCGCGACGACCTGGGTGACTCTCCCTTGGAGTTCTGCGTGCATGGCAAGTGGACCAGGATGGTCGACGTCCCACTTGTTGGCGAACGGAAGTATTCTTTCCGATATCGAGGAGCAAGGAAACCGCGTGGTATAGTATCACTGCTGATTGGTTCGCAAAAAAAATAGTATCACTCCGATTTATAATTATTTTTATTTCTGATGAATGCTAGTGTTTCAACTCTTACGACGAAGGGTGCCAAACACGGCACATGCTGGATGTCCCACACGTCAGCGAAAGGAGTGGGACATGAACAGCGTGGTAGAGCCCAGCGTAAAAAAACAGCATGGTAGAGCGTCTCCACTTCTTCCACTTCTGGGTCGGAGACCACACGTAGTAGTACTTAGTGGTATGAACGATACAAAGTGCGACCTGGAGAGAAAGACACGTCTAGTTGGAAGGTCTCGGGGCATACATGTAAACAAATATAAAAGTTAATATGTGACTCCAACTAATATAGTAGTAGTAGAGTACTTAGGCACGTACTCCATAACATCACCGTGCATTGCACGTATAACATTTAGTGGTAGTACGTAGTAAGAGACAAATGCCTCCCAAGAGTTCCCTTCTCGACCTACTTTTGGGTGTTTGGTAGAGTATATGGAGGGTGCATTAGTCCACACTAGTTTAGCACAAATACACTAGAAGCATGCATGAAGAGAGCATGCATGAAGAGGGGTGTTGAGTTGAGCATGCATGAAGAGGGAACAATTATGTTGAGACGAGAACGCAACCAAACACACCCTGTATGCCACGCATGTTCATACCATTTGTGCCTTTCTACTTCACTTACTGCTCTACATTACTCTGGTTCGTACGTCCACTCCTGGGTACATGTCCGTCTCGTAGTTCCAGTCCCACGTGTTCTTCATATAGATGGAACGATCGTTGCATAACATGTGCACCTTGATGCTAGATGTCTCGCGCGTTGGCAAAAGGATGAACAAAGCTCGCGTAAAAAAATAGAGTGGAAGAACATAGATTCGGGATGACCGAGAAGGAGCAAGGAACCTCGTGGTGGAGCGTATGCACTCATAATATTTAATATTATTTAGCGATATAAAATTAACCAATCATCTCCACAGTGGACTGGAAGAGTACGAAACACGGAAGCCCAGTGTAGTTACATCATACTAGTACATGGCTAACCCACGCTATCACCATATTTCTTGGCTTCCATGCGACACCTATCTCTAGTAATCCAGCAGCCTGTATCGCTTCTCCCTTCTCGTCTCTATTAAAGTGCGGCGGGCTGGCGTTTCTACCGTCTATTGAGGTCGGTTAACTATCACATGTTAGCGACATGCCAAGAGCATTCTAGAAAAATTCCTTTCACGTTCCATTTTCAAAAAGAAAAAAATCCTTTCACGTACGAATTTGCCTGTATGCTTTGAGCAACTTGCATGTCCTATATTGCTCCTGTTTGATACTCTAACTTAGCTAGAGGTTAGACTAACTCATGATTAACCCTGAACTAACTATAGGCAAAGAGGTGTTTGGGTGACAGAGTTAGATTGACAATAAATGCACTTCATGGAGAGAGAAAGTGATTTTTCAGTGGTCCCAATGAGAACTATCTCCAGTTAGCACCTCTTGGGTGGGATAGTTTTTTTTGGTGGGTTCGGTGCAACTTGCTCCAATTTAAACCCTCATGCTTGGATACTTTAGGGCTATTTGAGCCCCAACTAGCTCAGACTAACTCTAACCCATGGATCCAAACAGGACCTATGGCCAGTCTCGACGCGGAGCAGTCGCGTGCACCGGGAAGCAGCGCTCTCTCGGTCGTCGCACCACTTCAAAGCCGGCGCCAGTAAGAGGTCGCCTCCGCTCTGGCCGGGCATTAATGCGGCACTGCCGCTCCAGGGAGACGCTGACTGTTTCACGCGGGAAGCGCGCGCTAGCAAGGGAGTATTGGTTTTGAACCGTTTCAGTTGTAGTAGTAATGGTAGTTTGCAAAACTACTCAATTATTGCACTCAGTTTCCTAAGAAATTGTGGTAAAAACATTACTCCACAGCCCGCTTCCCTTCTCCTTCCTGCTCGTGATTTACGTGGCCATGTTAACGTGGTTGTGTCAAAAAAATGTCACTTCCTGCTCGTGATTTGCGTTATATAATTACAAGCAAGATTCTCGTGCATTGCACGGAACATCAATATGCATTTTTTTACAAAACACCTGTTGTGATTCACCCATGCAGGAGTAATCCCATGTGTAAAAACTAATGATATCTCGAGAATTTTATTGGAAAACTGGTATCTCGAGAATGTCATCGAAAAAATGAAAGATGAGAGATAAGGCGAGGAGGAGTGGAGCGTGGTGGTGACTAGTGGTCGGAATGGGCGGAGACATGGGGATGGACGGCGCCGGCCGGCGGCAGCGGCCACCATGCATGCTAGATTGTTCTAGAGACTTATTCCTTTTTTCATTCCTGAGCAATGAGGTTGCGGGAGATAATGATGTGGAGAGAGGTGCGGGTATCTTTTGTAAAATTATCATAGTTTGCTTTCTATCCGTCAGATATAGATCAGACGGTCTGTATTACAAGATGGCAGGCACACCATCATCGCCAACTCGTTTTTTTACAAGGGTACAGATGATAAGTTTGCTGACTACTAAAGTAAAGTGGAATCTGTCCATGTTATGCAAGTAAATAAAGGTGATTTTTTATCATACGGGTAAGGTTGGATGAAGGGTGGTAGGAACAAATGCTCCGCCTAGAGCATGTGTGTGTGAGATGGAGTCTTAGTGTGTGTGTGTGTGTGGTGTGTGTGTGTGATCTTGTTGAAAAACTCTATTATTGACTCTTTCTGATGTTACGATAAATTGCAATTGCTTTAATGACTGAGATTATAGTTTGTTAGTTCCCAATGAAGTTTTTGAACCATACTTGACATTGTGAATTGCTTATTACTTGAGCATAGGAAATCATATGAAAAAATCCATATATGTTGCTGTTATTAGAATGATCATGATGCCCTCATGTCTGTATTTTATTTTTATCGACACCTCTATCTCTAAACATGTGGACATATTTTTCGATTTTGGCTTCCGCTTGAGGACAAGCGAGGTCTAAGCTTGGGGGGTTGATACGTCCAATGTGCATCATGCTTTTATATCAATATTTATTGCATTATGGGCTGTTATTACACATTATATCTCAATACTTATGGCTATTCTCTCTTATTTTACAAGGTTTACCATGAAGAGGGGGGATGCCGGCAGCTGGAATTCTGGATGGAAAAGGAGCAAACGTTGGAAACCTGTTCTGCACAACTCCAAAAGTCCTGAAACTCCACGAAACAACATTTTGGAATTAATAAGAATTTATGGGCGAAAGAAATAGGCCAGGGGGCCCATACCCTGTCCAGGAGACAGGGCCCCCCTAGGGCGCGGCCCCCTATCTCCTGGGCCCCCTGGTGGGCCTCCGGCGTCCATCTTCTGCTATATGAAGGGTTTTGTTCTGGAAAAAATCGTGGGCAAGCTTACGGGATGAAACTCCGCTGCCACGAGGCGGAACCTTGGCGGAATCAATCTAGGGCTGTGGCGGAGCTGTTCTGCCAGGGACACTTCCCTCCGGGAGGGGGAAATCATCACCAACGTCATCACCAACGATCCTCTCATCGAGAGGGGGTCAATCTCCATCAACATCTTCACCAGCACCATCTCCTCTCAAAACCCTAGTTCATCTCTTGTATCCAATCTTGTATCAAAACCACAAATTGGTACCTGTGGGTTGCTAGTAGTGTTGATTACTCCTTGTAGTTGATGCTAATTGGTTTACTTGGTGGAAGATCATAAGTTCAGATCCTTTATGCATATTATTACTCCTCTGATTATGAACATGAATATGCTTTGTGAGTAGTTACGTTTGTTCCTGAGGACATGGGTAAAGTCTTGCTATTAGTAGTCATGTGAATTTGGTATTCGTTCGGTATTTTGATGAGATGTATGTTGTCTTCCCTCTAGTGGTGTTATGTGAACGTCGACTACATGACACTTCACCATTATTTGGGCCTAGAGGAAAGCATAGGGAAGTAATAAGTAGATGATGGGTTGCTAGAGTGACAGAAGCTTAAACCCTAGTTTATGTGTTGCTTCGTTACGGGTTGATATGGACCCATATGTTTAATGTTGTGGTTAGTTTACCTTAATACTCCTTTTTGTAGTTGTGGATGCTTGCAATAGGGGTTAATCATAAGTGGGATGCTTGTCCAAGTTAGGGGAGTACCCAAGTACCGGTCCATCCACATATCAAATTATCAAAGTACCGAACGCGAATCTTACGAACGTGATGAAAACTAGCTTGAATATAATTCCCAATGTGTCCTCGGGAGCTCCTTCTTTATTATTAGAATTTGTCCAGGCTTATCCTTTGCTACATAAAGGATTGGGCCACCTTGCTGCACTTTATTTACTTTTTGCTTGTTACTATTTATCTTATCACAAAACTATCTATCACCTACTATTTCAGTGCTTGCAGAGAAAACCTTACTGAAAACCGCTTATCATTTCCTTCTGCTCCTCGTTGGGTTCGACACTCTTACTTATCGAAAGGACTACGATAGATCCCCTATACTTGTGGGTCATCAACCGCGCCCATCAAAGGTGGGCATGGCATCCACCACCTGTTGCCAGTTGTCGCGAAGGAACAAGGGGGCAGGAGCGCCCTCCAGACCTTCCACATCTTCTCCAACAAAGAGGCGGAGAGCTGCGACCAGATACTTGTCGGCCAGGGCCACCGAGTTCAGGCAGAGATCATCGTCCGCACCCCCAAGCGTCCACAACGGGCGCGAGTGCGCCTGAAGTGGAGCCACCCGCTGCGTCAGGAACTCCCTCAGGAGCGTGGCCCCAGTCAGCTTCGCAGCCTTCATGTTGCCTGGCCTCAGGTCGGCGTTCATCTTCTCCGGCACCGACTCTGCCCGTCGGTCATCAAGCTTCGTGCGAGACCACGCCTCGTCGGGCTGGGGCTGCTCCATTGGCAACATCAACCGAGAGTGGATGCATCCGGCATCCATCATGACCCACTTGCTTCGGAAGCCGTCGACCCTCTTCTCGGTCTTCGAGATCGTGTTGGCCTTGGAGTACGCGACGAAGCCAGCGCACGCCGAGGTATGACTGCCGGTGATTTGGAGGGAGAAGAAGTGGTGCAACAAAGCCACAGACGTCATCACCCCAACGTGCGCCTTGCAGTAGTAGGCGAAAATCGACAAAAGGAGAACAGAGTTGGGATGGAGATGAAGGTCCTGCAACCTGTAATGGCGGAGGACGGCGTAGAAGAACTCGGAGAAGGGAGGAACCAGGCCGGCGATGATGGTGCTCATGAGGAAGGGGTAGAAGGTGCTCCCCTTAGCCTCCGGCGTGGTGGAGCCGGCCCGGAGTCCGGTCTCCCCCATCTCGCTGCCCTGCGCCACCATCATCAGGCGCGTAGCGACGAGATTCTTCTCCATCATGTTGGGGGGATCTAGGGCCGGCGAGTACCAAGCCGGCAGGGCCTCGGCCACGGCCTTGCGGGGCGCCATTGCTCGCTGAAGGGGGGAAGATGGAGCGGATCTGGAGATTTCGGAAGCGAGAGAGCAAGAAAGGGATTCTGGAGCCAGGCGAAGGAGAGCAATGAAAGTAAGCCTTACCCAAGCTAGCTTTTTGTCAGTCGGGCAGTTGCCGAGGCAGCGTGGGGAAGCGGAGACGCCCACGTCCAATCAACCGCCACGCGGCGGCCAAGGACGCAGGCTGTTGGGGCCCGCGACGCTCCGCACTTGTCCTTTGGCTTCGCTGCTAAGCCAAGTCCGAGCGCGCCTTGGGCCCGAGGGCTACTGTCGGCGTCGTGGGAACGGGGATCCCCAGACTTGCCTGCCTGCGGCCTGCGGCGTGGCTCAGCGGTGGCCCAGTACGTCCCGTCTTCATCAACCCAAGTTCAAGACTCTCGCGAGGGGCCAAGCCTCGCAGGGCGGATGACACAAGGCCTCCTCAGGGGCGGCCTCACCAGGCAGGCTCGCGAGGAGGCGGAGAGATCAAGGCAAGGGGTACCTCGCGAGGTGCTCATGACGCAAGCCATGACAATCAAGATCAGGCGGGCGCCAGGTGGGTGCCAGCCTGCGCAGTGTCCTCGTTTCCTCTTTGGTGCAAAGGGGGCAAGCGCGGGCGCGGAGTACCAAGGCGTCAAGCAAAGGTTTCCATATCAGTGCAACGAGACCAAGACCAGCAGGACAGCAGGACGAAGGTCACCGTGGAGCCCAAGACAGCGTCATCGCCAGTGCCTTTGGCAGCCGAAGACCACCTTTTGTCAGGATAGCTTGTACTAGTTGTCCCCTTACAAAATGGTCGTTGTTGGCTCCCTTCCCGCTCAATATTTGGGAAGAGGACTAGGGCCCCTATAAATAGAGATAGCCACCACAGTAGGAAGGGATCCGATCGAACCCTTCCCAAGTAGAACACCACCACCACAAGAACACCCCTCGCGAGGCTGTTCTTCATCTGTACTGTTCATCATCAGCCCCAGAGGC
The DNA here is from genome assembly GCF_018294505.1 of Triticum aestivum. Lineage (NCBI taxonomy): Eukaryota > Viridiplantae > Streptophyta > Magnoliopsida > Poales > Poaceae > Triticum > Triticum aestivum. The sequence goes on from NC_057801.1 coordinate 142,399,665, forward strand.
AATCCACCACACCACACACAAGAGTAGGGTACACCACAACGGTGGCCCGAACCTGTATAAATCTCGTGTCTCTTGTGTTGTTCATCGTGCTAGCTTAGAATCGCGGTGAGGTTTTGGGGCGTGAATCGGTAGGGGGAAGGTCTTCGTGCGCACCCCAGAGTTCGAACCTTAAGGGTTTTGCTGGAACCCGATATCCGACAGTACCCACATGGTTTCTTAGGGGGGAACACAAATGTCAGGTACTCTCTCCATTTCATAATAAGTGCCGTGGTTTCGATTCAAACGGGGAGTACCTACCTATAATATGCTTCAACAAGACACACGATAATGGGAGGAATTGCTCCTCATGTTTTGGAGTGGCGTCAGCTCCCAATTCTGCTGGAAACACATAGCCCTAAAGCTTTTGGTATGACCACGTCATGCTTTTATAGTAAAAGAGACCATAGCTCTAATGTCAAGTCCTCGCGTAGTTCGTACTATATGATAGTCCACATGTTGATGCAAGAATTGGTTGCCATCTTATTTTGATGATATTTGACCGTTTGGAACATTAATATTTAGATTAACATCACAAAATGAACTAATACCAAACCTACATATGATCACTTAGTTATGCTAGGTCCTCGTGTAGTTTATATTACTCATGCCCAACGTAGTCAGAATGTTGCGAGCGATTTCATCGCCAGATATTATCAAACTGGACCAAGAGAAACTGTGTTGGATAGATTCTAGACTGGATGATCTCTTAATCTTTGTAATTTTGGCTTTTAGTGGCCTTAGTTGAGTAATACAACTACAATTCGCAATAAAAAATGAGACACATGTGCAACAAACTACATGTTTGATCCTTGGTGGATGTGTGTACAACTATTACCGTAGCCACCCAATATTGGCCGATTCTCAATTACATATGTTTTCTTTGCATAGCATGAAATATGGGTGCACGCTTTACTCATTCTGTTTCTTTGTCAAGATAATGTCGTTCAACTTTAACTTTCTCATATGCGATTTATGTGACTGAAAAGCCATAACCACGCGAAGTATTTTGAATACAAATCTAATAAATATCACTTTTGTGCTTAGTTAACCGTGAATTTAAATAATATGTTGTTAAAATTTATCTTAGCAGAGTAAATCGCATATTAAAACCATCTAAACAGTGTGTCAATGAATAGTTTTTCTTGTAGCTCACTTGATAATCTCTTAAGTTTAAATCGAAGTGCTTGATTATAGGATTACTAAAATTAGCACTTGCATGTACGCATGTATAAATCCTTTTGCTTACAACATTTTTTTTGTTTTCAACATAATCACACTATGTCCAGCCAATGCAACTTTAGGTTTAGAGAAATGCAATAATTTTGCTCAACTTCGAGTCTATACTTACATGGAATTCATTATGCATACAAGTCCAAGAATTCGTTGTTTTATACTCTCTTCTTTGTACATACATCGGTTAACCTTAAATAGCTAACCTTATCCCCTAGGTTAACACCAGATAGCTGACCTTATTTGGGCCTCGACTAACATGAAATGTGTAATTTCCACAAAAGGACATGTAAAATGAAATAAAAGAGATTGCAACAGCGACAATATTACACAATAGTTGTTCAGATAGAGCACCAAAAAAGACGTGTCGATTGTAACATACAAGTCAAGAAAATGTCGAGTTGACAATGCAATTCCTATGAATTAATCTGGTGTGTCATATAACATGAAATTGCAGTAGCACTGTAAAAATCCTCCTTTGATCAAATTAAACTCTAAAGAACTGAATTATATGAAAATATACAAACATGGGCAGACCTGAAGGACACGATGTGATGTGATCGTTTCGTGTAGTTTAATTGTTCAGGGCACATGCGCATATGACGAGGTCAAGTATGTGTTGCTTAGTGGAAGTCAACATGCCTTGTATGAAATTAATTTTCTTCCGCAATGGGTATGCCACATGTACTTCACATGTGGGCCCAAGCCAGAAGAACGGGCACAAAAATTAAATGAGACAGGCTGTGGAGAGTTTTCTCCTAAGTTTGTTAAGCTAGGTAAATTCTCGCTAAGTGGATGAATTGCTACCACAAATGCACAATTAGTGGGCAAGAAACTGAATTCACCCTTTGAATTTTGAAACATACAACCATGCTACACATTTTATACCCTAGTTTGCGTGCATATTCCTTTTTTGTGCATGTCCAAAATTTCATTGTTTTTCTTTCACCTTCTAATATTTTCATTCTTTGCATAGTCACTTGGTTAACGTCAAATGGGCAATCTTCTTCGATGAATGTAACCCCCCCCCCCCCCACACACACACACACAGAGAGAGAGAGAGAGGGGGGGGGGAGTTACACACATGGTCACTCAAACAGAAAAAAAAACAAGAAGGTTGAATCCTAAGGTAGCTAAGCAGTGGCTGGAGGTTAAAACCTTGTTTGACGGCTTGCATCTTTCTGATATTGGTGACACAGTGTACTAGGGTCCAAACAAGAATGCCAAATACTCCACTAAATCTATGTACAAATGACTGAAAAAACCACTTAGTGGTTGTAGCTTCAAGTCGATCTGGGATGCTAAATTTCCTTTCAAAATTCAAATTTTCTTGTAGCAAGAATTCCAAAATGTTGTGCTTACTAGACAAGTGATGCAACAACGAAAGACTCCTGGTAATCCTTGATGTTCATTTTGCTGAGAGAGCGAATCCTCTCAACATCGTTTCTTTATATGCCCTGTTGTACGTGTGATTTATAGATCAGTGGGGTTAATGCTTGGGACAAACCTCTATCCCAATAACCGATGACAATTTTTCTCTTTGGTGCTACAAGTTCCTCCCTAAGGGAGAAAGATTCGGTACTGTCGGTTTGACTGCCATCATGCGTGCCCTTTGGCTTGCTCGTAATCTAGCGACTTTTGAGCACAAACTAATTAATAGTCCTTTTGAAATTGTCTTTTACGCTTTGTTCTCTTCTCATGTATTGAGCAGGTCTTCAAAAGGAGGGCGACGTGAAGCTGCTGAGAGAAGGAGCTGATCTACTTCGCACCAACACGATGAAGCTGATGGGGATGTGCGCGGCGTCAAGGAATTCGATTGGTGGATGCTGAGTGTTATCTGGGAGTTGTTTTTTGCGTTTCAGTGTATGCCTGGTAGTCGTTCATGGCCTTCGTTGTTGTGTCTCCATTCGATGCTAGTACCTTTTGTGTTGTTTTCGGTATGGTCGGTTCTACTATTGGTCTGTAATAGGGCTAGTTTAGAATTTGGTGTTGTCCAGGTTTCTGCCCCATAGTATCCATTTCGATCTCGGGTGGATACAATGGCTTTCTTGGCAGTGCGTTGAACTCGCTTTCCTCTCTTCCTGCCTCTCGTCTGTATCTGGAATTGTTGTATTTCCATTATCATAATGGAAAAGGTGTTAGCCTGCTTCAAAACAAAACAAAAAACAAAAAAAGGACATCCTTATCCTACATGGATAAGGTTAAAAACGAGTGGATGTTCAGATTTCTACGAAACTGACGTGCCATACAACAGAGAAATTTGGTAATGTTGACCCCCTCATCAAATTATTAATTATACCAGATAATCCCATGCAAATCTACGATACAAAGACGGCAGCACCCCGAGGACACCTCGTGATGCGACCTGTTCCGTTTAGTTTAATATAATAATATAATCGGCTGGGGCATATGCATGTGCAGTGACCAACCGCTATGCAGCTATGAAATGAAAGTCGTTTTTCTTCCACGACGGGGTATGTTCGTTCCTGTTAGCTAGCTCTTGTAAGGTTAGGCACCGTGCCATCGTGCGTATACGGACGGACCAGCACGGGACGGGTCATGTCAGTGGCAGCTGCTCAGCTGATCGGCCGTTCTCGGTAAGATAGAACCGAACAATAAGTGAGTTCTGGTACTGCGAAGTCACGTCGTTGGTAGCAGCAGTTAACCCCAAGATGCTCCAACCAGAGTGTCTGCAACAGTACACGTCACTACAGTACGACCGACAAAGCTTATCGGACCTGTCTATCACGCAACAGTATAGGAGTCGACCATGGCGACGACATGAGTAACAGTACCGGTGGCCGGTCGGGGAGTCAATCGCCGCGGTGAACAGATCCGACGGAGCGGTCGGTTCAGGGCCGGCCCTGAGGCCAACTCCACCACCTCAAACGGACGTCCGGATTGGGCCGAATCTTCGGGGCGTCGATGGGTACGTCCGTGTCCGGCTGTGTCCATTGGGTCGTGCTTGCGCCTACCGCGCGGCCGCACCCCAAATCGTGTCCGGGGTGGACGGGATTAAAAAAAATACTTAAATAACTAAAAAAGCAAATAAACGCATTTAAAAAAAACATAAAACATATATATGGGTTGGCCACAAAACGGCCCAGTTTCAACGGCCACTTAAAGGCCCAGATTCATAATTAACATAATAAGAAAAATAAAAAAACTCCTCCCGCGCGCTCCTGCCGCGCCCGTCGGTGCCGTGGCCGTCGCCGTCTTCACTGGCCGCCGGTGTCGTCGTTGTCGCTGACGAGGTCGACGTAGTCCGGCGGCGTCCAGAGGTGGGCCGGCGGTGCGTAGTGGACGGGGGCGGGCTGGATGGCCGGAGGTGCCTGCACCACCTCCTCACGCGGCTACGCCTCCCGCTCCGGAGTGGGGCACCAGTTCACGCCCAGGTCGGCGGCCATCTCCGGCGCAGTGCACGACCAGCCCCACCCCTGGCCCAGGAGCTTCTCGAACGCGGGCGGGTCCTCCTCCATCGGCTCCTCCGTGGCGGCCGCCGTGACGGCCGCCAGCTGCAGCTCCGGGAAGGCGACGTCCCCGACGGCAGAGAGGGCCATGGCCTCCTCCAGGCCATCCCACTGCCGCTCGTCGTGCGTGTTCATGGAGTCGTCCATGACACGCTGCAGGAGACGGGCCTGCTCCTCCGCTGTCATGCGAGGAGGGGGAGGGAGCGACGGAGACGGGGAAGGCGACGGCGTCGGCGTCAGGTCGCGCACCCGCGTATGCCCGCGCGGCTCTGCACGTGGCCTCCGCGGCCCCAACACGGTGTCGGCGAAGTAGGACGCACGCCGCACGTCGTGCTCGTCCTAGAGCCATGTGTCCCAGAGCGGCGAGTCGGGGGCGTACCTGTGGTCGTAGTACAGGTCGTCGGGGAGGAGGCGGCGGCGGCGATTGATCTCATCGCGCCGTGCACGGCCGGTCGCCGGCACTGGCGGGATGGGGACCCGGTCCGCGGAGAGGTGCCACCCGTTGGGGAGGTGGGCGTCGCTCCACGGGACCGGCGTCCTCGTCTCCCAGTACCTCCGGCACACGTCCGCGCAGATGTACTGCCGGTCGCGCTCGCCGGAGGGCCGAGGGGCAATGGTGAAGGGGGCCGGCGCGGGGGCTCGACGGGAGGAGCGCGGCGGAGACGCGGGCGCTCGACGGCCGGAGCGCGGCGGAGACGCGGGCGCTCGACGGCCGGAGCGCGGCGGAGACGCGGGCTCCTCCTTCTTCACGGAGCCGCGGCGGCGCCCCGAGGAGGAGCCGGCCTCGCGGTCGTGCCTGCCCTTGCCGTTCCAGAAGCCCATGGCGAGGCGGGAGGCCGGCGAGCTCGAGGAGGAGGCGGGCTAGGGTTTCAGCGCTGTCGGGGTTCGAGGAGGCCGCTGGGTGGCGTGGGGCAGTGTGGACGACGACCCGTCCACGACTCCCACTTAAAGAAGGACGGCGACCGCTCGACGTGCGGATGACAGGTGGGGCCGCCCGCTCGTGCGCATTGATGTGGGCGGGTGGGAGGTAGGTGGCCGCCTGCCACGTGGCCCCGAAGCGGATGAGGCGCGCGTCCGTTTGGTGTCCGCCGCGACCCAAGTCCTGCGCAAGTTTGCGCTCGAAATGGGTCGGCCCGGACACAAAACGGACAGGATGGGTCCGGGCCATCGCGCGTTGGGCCGTCTCCTTTGTCCCTTTTACCCCAAACGGACAGGGCCGGACAGGATAGGATCGCGCGGTGCAGTTGGCCTGAGGGAGGGCAGGGGGGCGGCCGCCCCGGGCCCCTCTCGCCCAGGGCCCCCAGCTAGCTAATGTGTGTGATGGCCTGTATGTACTGCGCACGGCCTGAAGCAGTATTTAGCATTAGGGTACAACAGGCCCGCGGGAGGAACGACGACAGCCACGCCGCCCCGAGGTGAAATCACGACTGAGCGCCTAGAGATCGATCTCCATCTTATAATTCTTTCCAATCGATCTGCACCTCCGTTTCTCCTGATCGCTTGCCCTAGCTAGTTGTACCTGATCGCTAGTCAGGGGCTAGCAAGCTCACCCAATCTAGAGACAGGGGCTAGCAAGCCTCTTCTGCTCCCATTTTCTGGAGAATGGCCTTTCGGCCGGAGACGGGAGACACCCCATCGAATGAGACGCAGCTATGCCCAGGGGAGGCCGAGTCGCTTTACAGAAGATGGCATCGTGTGATGGCCTATGCGATTTTATCATGATAAGGGGTAAAGATTTACAAAAAGATTCAGTATTCTTTTGACCCCACGAAAGGTACGTCTTCAGTAAAGATTCAGTATTGCGTCTCGATTATTCTAATAGAGTCATTCATAATGATTGAATATTGTTTAGGGATATACTAGTATATATCAAGAGATTTCTCCTTTGTGAGTTAAATTTGGTAATCAGTAAGATTTTATCATAGTTTTAAATAGCGCGCTAAGCCTCTTAGCGACGGACCTCTTCTAAACTATAGTGCTATTTAAAATGTCCGTTCATGTGTTTGGATCAAAGTCCTTTAGCGCAAGACCTCTTGTAAACGCTATAGCGTGCTATAGCGGGATATTTAAAATCATGGATTTTATTGAGTTGGTCTAGTACCTTTATAACTTTACACTAGTTTGGAATAACCAATTTCTTCTTTAAATTTTATCACATTTATATCATCCAAGTATGCATTCAAAAATATATTAGGAAAAAATATTATGGTACTTATTTTTAAAAAATATATTAAGTATTCATAAGTTATCTTACATATAACCATTTGGGAAGTTTCTTGGTAACATATTATATATACATGGAACGATTATTATTATTGGTATTTATATTACAGGGCCCCGTGTTATAGTTTCGCCCCGGGCCCCTGAAATCTCAGGACCGGCCCTGGGTCGGTTGCCCGGTTAGCCTCAAACAATTTGCTGCCAAGAAGATACGGTCATCCGGGACGATGGATCCGTCCATGTGCGGCCGCCGCTGGACACGGTCGACTCGGCGAGCCAGCCAACGACTACGACCAAACGACCGTAGCTGTGGGTATAAAGGAGGAGCCTACTGTGGTAGGTGTTGGAAATATGCCCTAGAGGCAATAATAAAAGATTATTATTATATTTCCTTGTTCATGATAATTGTCTTTATTCATGCTATAACTGTATTATCCAGAAATCATAATACACGTGTGAATACATAGACCATAATATGTCCCTAGTAAGCCTCTAGTTGACTAGCTCGTTGATCAACAGATAGTCATGGTTTCCTGGCTATGGACATTAGATGTCGTTGATAACGGGATCACATCATTAGGAGAATGATGTGATGGACAAGACCCAATCCTAAGCATAGCACAAGATCGTGTAGTTCGTTTGCTAGAGCTTTCCCAATGTCAAGTATCTTTTCCTAAGACCATGAGATCGTGTAACTCCCGGATACCGTAGGAGTGCTTTGGGTGTACCAAACGTCACAACATAACTGGGTGACTATAAAGGTGCACTACAGGTATCTCCGAAAGTGTCTGTTGGGTTGACACGGATCGAGACTGGGATTTGTCACTCTGTATGACGGAGAGGTATCTCTGGGCCCACTCGGTAATGCATCATCATAATGAGCTCAAAGTGACCAAGTGTTTGGTCACGTGATCATGCATTACGGTACGAGTAAAGTAACTTGCCGGTAACGAGACTAAACGAGGTATTGGGATACCGACGATCGAGTCTCGGGCAAGTAACGTACCGATTGACAAAGGGAATTGTATGCGGGGTTGATTGAATCCTCGACATCGTGGTTCATCCGATGACATCATCGTGGAACATGTGGGAGCCAACATGGGTATCCAGATCCCGCTGTTGGTTATTGGCCGGAGAGCTGTCTCGGTCATGTCTGCATGATTCCCGAACCCGTAGGGTCTACACACTTAAGGTTCGGTGACGCTAGGGTTATTAGAAAGACTTGTATGTGATTACCGAATGTTGTTCGGAGTCCCAGATGAGATACCGGACGTCACGAGGAGTTCCGGAATAGTCCGGAGGTGAAGATTTATGAAGGAAATATGCCCTAGAGGCAATAATAAAGTTATTATTTCCTTATATCATGATAAATGTTTATTATTCATGCTAAAATTGTATTAACCGGAAACATAATACATGTGTGAATACATAGACAAACATAGTGTCACTAGTATGCCTCTACTTGACTAGCTCGTTTATCAAAGATGGTTATGTTTCCTAGCCATGGAAAAAAGAGTTGTCATTTGATTAACGGGATCACATCATTAGGAGAATGATGTGATAGACATGACCCATTCCGTTAGCCTACCACTTGATCGTTTAGTGTATTGCTATTGCTTTCTTCATGACTTATACATGTTCCTGTAACTATGAGATTATGCAACTCCCGTTTACCGGAGGAACACTTTGGGTGCTACCAAACGTCACAACGTAACTGGGTGATTATAAAGGAGTACTACAGGTGTCTCCAAAGGTACATGTTGGGTTGGCGTATTTCGAGATTAGGTTTTGTCACTCCGATTGTCGAAGAGGTATCTCTGGGCCCTCTCGGTAATGCACATCACTATAAGCCTTGCAAGCAATGTAGCTAATGAGTTAGTTACGGAATGATGCATTACGTAACGAGTAAAGAGACTTGCCGGTAACGAGATTGAACTAGGTATTGGATACCGACGATCGAATCTCGGGCAAGTAACATACCGATGACAAAGGGAACAACGTCTGTTGTTATGCGGTTTGACCGATAAAGATCTTCGTAGAATATGTAGGAGCCAATATGGGCATCCAGGTTCCACTATTGGTTATTGACCGAGAATAGTTCTAGGTCATGTCTACATAGTTCTCGAACCCGTAGGGTCCGCACGCTTAAGGTTTCGATGACAGTTATATTATGAGTTTATGAGTTTTGATGTACCGAAGGAGTTTGGAGTCCCGGATGAGATAGGGGACATGACGAGGAGTCTCGAAATGGTCGAGACGTAAAGATCCATATATTGGACGACGATATTCGGACATCGGAAGGGTTCCGAGTGATTCGGGTATTTTCGGGGGTACCGGGGAGTTACGGGAATACGAGGAAGAAGCAATGGGCCTCATGCACTAGTGCAGAACCGGGCAATAGCACCGGTTCGTAAGGCCCTTTGGTGCCGGTTACATAACCGGCACTAAATTGTGGTCACTAAAGGCCCCCCTTTAGTACCGGTTCAGCACAAACCGGTGCTAAAGGGCAACCACGTGGCACGAGCCAGCTCCTGGGGCCTAGAGCCCTTTAGTACCGGTTGGTAACACCAACCGGTACTATAAGGTTTGGTGGGTTTTTAGTTTTATGATTTCTTTTTCATTTAATTTTGTGTTTCCATGTTAATTCTTTTTCGTTTGCTGGTATTTTACGATACTACACATTGTACACGTTATGCATCATACATCATGCATGCTTTGTTTATCAACGCTGCTGCTATGTTCATTGCACCCGCAGATATAACATGCTCATGCATGCTTTGCATCATTACATCATCATATATATATAATAACAAGTCCTACTAATCATGCATCATCATACAACTTCTACTCGTTATTAATAATAAGTCATACGATCATCATCCTTATATATAGTCATCGAACCCAACCCTACATAATTGTTCTTAGCACATGATCATCAGTATCAGGTAGGACCTAAACACCCTTAAGGTAAAATAGCATAAAACAATATAGACCTTGACTCTCCATTATGAAGAATGGCGATCATCCTGTCTCCAATTCTTGCCTTTCGCTGCTTATTGCTTCCAAGAAGCTCCTTACGACTATCCATACATTTTTTCCATTCTTTGATTGTTATGTCTCCACTTCTTTTAGAAACCCGGTATGGACATTTGAGATTCGTAGGACGACCTGGTCGTATGTTCAAAACATGAAGGCTACCACGCGTATACATCAGATGAGGCACACAATCATTCGGGATTATCTGTTGAAAAACATAATAATAACTTTGTAGTTAGCAATGATGTACTAGTTTTAGAAATGTGCAAAAAGATGCACGGATGTTGTAATAGTAAAAAATAATCTTACCAGGGTATCTCCATGGTAGTTACCGTAGTTTAACACGTGCACTAGTGGCACGTATTGACCATAATGTTGAGGAGTTTGATTGTAGATATTGTAATTCTCAAGATCAGTACAAAATCCGACCAGATGATTTTTCTCCTGATAAGTTAATTCAGAGCCTTCAGTGTAGTACGTTCTGTCTACCATCTTCCGCACATTCTTTGAAGAATGAAAATAAGCTGTCAATGGAGATAAGTTGTCAACATTATATTTTGAAATAAACAATATAAATTACTTAATAACTATGTTTAGCTCATATGAGGGAAGAATTGGAGGTGTATCCACAAGGACCCAAATCGAAGGTGTCTCTTGCTCGATTGTAGGATCACCAAGATCCATGGTGACAAGCATACCCTCATCAAGACCATACATCTTGCAAAATGCATCCCAATTTTTGCAACCAAAATGGATTACACTCTGAGCATTGTACAGCTTTACTTGAAAATCCACACCATGTTCGGTACTTAGGATAATTTTTTTGGTTTCGAAATTTTCATGGTCTTCAAAACCCATCCTCTCCAAGACATAGCGTCTTGCAAAGTATGGGATAAGCTAGTCGAATAGGAAAAGATGAAAAATACACGTTAAAATAGTTGAAGTCGTGCTTAATTACGAAAAAAACTATTGTCGTCGTTGGGTACCGTATGAACATCGCAGGTCTCCTCGAGCTTAATGCTGAAGCGCCGATCTTCGTCCAGCTCAATGAACCTGTCGCGGATACCTCGGTCATCGTGGCACCAGTCGCACTCCCCCGGGCGGTTTTCGTCGTCCGATGAGTACGACATTTCCGGCCTACGTTCATAATTTAGTTTTATTAATTAAGTCAACTATCTAGTTCAACTACTAAGCACTTACTATAAATAAATAAGTAGTACTTACTAAAAACAAACTACTTCTATATATAGTAAAATAAATTAGTTTATTAAATCAACTAGCTAGTTCAACTATATATAAACTACTTCTTCTTTTTTTTCCTTTTTCTAAATACTATGAACAAAAAAATCATTAAAATTCTATGAACAAAATTAATTACACAATCTAAATATCACCAAAAAAATCTATTAACAATAATATCACCAAACATGCATATTCAATAATAATATCACCAAAAAAATCTATTAACAGAAAAAATAATCTATTAACAGAAAAAAAATATTAACAGAAAAATCTATTAATTCAACTAGTTCAACTAAGCATTTACTAAAAATAAACTAGTTATATTAATTCAACTAGTTCAACTAATTAAGCAATTACTAAAAATAAACTAGTTCTACCAACATGGGCATCCAGGTTCCGCTATTGGTTATTGACCGAGAATAGTTCTAGGTCATGTCTACATAGTTCTCGAACCCGTAGGGTCCGCACGCTTAAGGTTTCGATGATAGTTATATTATGAGTTTATGAGTTTTGATGTACTGAAGGAGTTCGGAGTCCCGGATGAAATCGGGGACATGATGAGGAGTCTCGAAATGGTCGACACGTAAAGATCGATATATTGGACGACTATATTCGGACATCGGAAGGGTTCCGAGTGATTCGGGTATTTTCGGGGGTACCGGAGAGTTACGGGAATACGAGGAAGAAGCAATGGGCCTCATGGGCCAAGTGGTGGAAGAGAGGAGGCAGGGCGCGCGGCCCCCCTAGCCCAAACCGAATTGGACTAGGGGGCCGGCCCCCCTTTCCTACTCTTCCTCCCTCTCCTTCCTTCTCCTTCTCCTTCCCTTCCTTCCCCTCTCCTAGTTGGACTAGGAAAGGAGGGACTCCTACTCCCGGTGGGAGTAGGACTCCTCCCTGGCGCGCCCTCCCTTGGTCGGCCGCCCCCTCCCCCTTGCTCCTTTATATACGGGGGCAGGGGGCACCCCATAACACACAAGTTGATCTACGGATCGTTCCTTAGCCGTGTGCGGTGCCCCCTCCACCATATTCCACCTCGGTCATATCGTTGCGGAGCTTAGGCGAAGCCCTGCACCGGTAGAACATCGTCATCGTCACCACGCCGTCGTGCTGACGGAACTCATCTCCGGAGCTCGGCTGGATCGGAGGCCGGAGATCGTCATCGAGCTGAACGTGTGCTGAACTCGGAGGCCCCGTACATTCGGTGCTTGGATCGGTCGGATCATGAAGACGTACGACTACATCAACCGCGTTGTGCTAATGCTTCCGCTTACGGTCTACGAGGGTACGTGGACGAACACTCTCCCCTCTCGTTGCTATATCATCACCATGATCTTGCATGTGCGTAGGAAATTTTTTGAAATTACTACGTTCCCCAACAGTGGCATCAAAGCCTAGGTTTTATGCGTTGATGTTATATGCACGAGTAGAACACAAGTGAGTTGTGGGCGATACAAGTCATACTGCTTACCAGCATGTCATACTTTGGTTCAGCGGTATTGTGAGATGAAACGGCCCGGACCGACATTACGCGTACGCTTACGCGAGACTGGTTTCACCGTTACGAGCACTCGTGCTTAAAGGTGGCTGGCGGGTGTCTGTCTCTCTCACTTTAGCTGAATCGAGTGTGGCTACGCCCGGTCCTTGCGAAGTTTAAAACAGCACCAACTTGACGAACTATCGTTGTGGTTTTTGATGCGTAGGTAAGAACGGTTCTTGCTAAGCCCGTAGCAGCCACGTAAAATTTGCAACAACAAAGTAGAAGACGTCTAACTTGTTTTTGCAGGGCATGTTGTGATGTGATATGGTCAAGACGTGATGCTATAGTTTATTGTATGAGATGATCATGTTTTGTAACCGAAGTTATCGGCAACTCGCAGGAGCCATATGGTTGTCGCTTTATTGTATGAAATGCAAACGCCCTGTAATTGCTTTACTTTATCACTAAGCGGTAGCGATAGTCGTAGAAGCAATAGATGGCGTAACAACAACGATGCTACGATGGAGATCAAGGTGTCGCGCCGATGACGATGGTGATCATGACGGTGCTTCGAAGATGGAGATCACAAGCACAAGATGATGATGGCCATATCATATCACTTATATTGATTGCATGTGATGTTTATCCTTTATGCATCTTATCTTGCTTTGATTGACGGTAGCATTTTAAGATGATCTCTCAATAATTATCAAAAAGTGTTCTCCCTGAGTATGCACCGTTGCGAAAGTTCTTCGTGCTGAGACACCACGTGATGATCGGGTGTGATAGGCTCTACGTTCAAATACAACGGGTGCAAAACAGTTGCACACGCGGAATACTCAGGTTATACTTGACGAGCCTAGCATATACAGATATGGCCTCGGAACACGGAGACTGAAAGGTCGAGCGTGAATCATATAGTAGATATGATCAACATAGTGATGTTCACCATTGAAAACTACTCCATCTCACGTGATGATCGGACATGGTTTAGTTGATTTGGATCATGTGATCACTTAGATGACTAGAGAGATGTCTGTCTAAGTGGGAGTTCTTTAGTAATATGATTAATTGAACTTTAATTTATCATGAACTTAGTCCTGGTAGTATTTTGCAAATTATGTTATAGATCAATAGCTCGTGTTGTTGCTTTCATATGTTTATTTTGATATGTTCCTAGAGAAAACTGTGTTGAAAGATGTTAGTAGCAATGATGCGGATTGGATCCGTGATCTGAGGTTTATCCTCATTGCTGCACAGAAGAATTATGTCCTTGATGCACCGCTAGGTGACAAACCTATTGCAGGAGCAGATGCGGACGTTATGAACGTTTGGCTAGCTCAATATGATGACTACTTGATAGTTTAGTGCACCATGCTTAACGGCTTTAGAATCGGGACTTCAAAGATGTTTTGAACATCATGGACCATATAAGATGTTCCAGGAATTGAAGTTAATATTTCAAGCAAATACCCGAGTTGAGAGATATGAAGTCTCCAACAAGTTCTATAGCTAAAAGATGGAGGAGAATCGCTCAACTAGTGAGCATGTGCTCAGATTGTCTGTGTACTTCAATCGCTTGAATCAAATGGGAGTTAATCTTCCAGATAAGATAGGGATTGACAGAATTCTCGAGTCACCATCACTAAGTTACTAGAACTTCGTGATGAACTATAGTATGCAAGGGATGACAAAAACGATTCCCGAGCTCTTCGTGATGTTGAAATCGACGAAGGTAGAAATCAAGAAAGAGCATCAAGTGTTGATGATTGACAAATACCGCTAGTTTCAAGAAAAGGGCAAAGGGAAAGAAAGGGAAACTTCAAGTAGAATGGCAAACAAGTTGTCACTCCCGTGAAGAAGACCAAAACTAGACCAAAGCCTGAAACTGAGTGCTTACACTGCAAAGGAAATGGTCACTGGAAGCGGAAATGCCCTGAATATTTGGTGGATAAGAAGGATGGCAAAGTGAACAAGGGTATATTTGATATACAGGTTATTAATGTGTGCCTTGCTAGTGTTTATAGTAGCCCCTGAGTATTTGATACTTGTTCGGTTGCTAAGATTAGTAATTCGAAACAGGAGTTATAGAATAAACAGAGACTAGTTGAAGGGGAAATGACGATGAGTGTTGGAAGTAGTTCCAAGATTGATATGATCATCATCGCACACTCCCTATACTTTCGGGATTAGTGTTAAACCTAAATAAATGTTATTTGGCGTTTGCGTTGAGCATGAATATGATTTGATCATGTTTATTGAGATACAGTTATTCATTTAAAGTTGAAGAATAATTGTTATTCTGTTTACATGAATAAGACCTTCGATGGTCATGCACCCAATGAACATAGTTTGTTGGATCTCGATCGTAGTGATACACATATTCATAATATTGATGCCAAAAGATGCAAAGTTAATAATGATAGTGCAACTTATTTGTGGCACTGCCGTTTGGGTCATATCGGTGTAAAGCGCATGAAGAAACTCCATAAAGATGGATTTTTGGAATCACTTGGTTATGAATCATTTGATGCTTGCGAACCGTGCCTTTTGGGCAAGATGATTAAAACTCCGTTCTTCGGAACAATGGAACAAGCTACTGACTTATTGGAAATAATACATAC
Organism: Triticum aestivum; assembly: GCF_018294505.1. NCBI lineage: Eukaryota > Viridiplantae > Streptophyta > Magnoliopsida > Poales > Poaceae > Triticum > Triticum aestivum. The sequence continues at coordinate 142,415,003 of NC_057801.1, forward strand.
CGATGTATGCGATCCAATGAGTGTTGATGCTCGTGGCAAGTATCGTTATTTTCTGACCTTCACAAGATGATTTGAGCAGATATGGGTATATCTACTTGATGAAACATAAGTCTGAAATAGTTGAAAAGGTTCAAAGAATTTCAGAGTGAAGTGGAAAATCATCGTAACAAGAAAATAAAGTTTCTGCGATCTGATCACGGAGACGAATATTTGAGTTATGAGTTTGGTCTTCAATTAAAACAATGTGGAATAGTTTCACAGCTCACGCCACCTGGAACACCACAACGTATGGTGTGTCCGAACGTCGTAACCGCACTTTATTGGATATGGTGTGATCTATGATGTCTCTTATTGATTTACCATTATCGTTTTGGGGGTTATGCATTAGAGACAGCTGCATTCACGTTAAAAGGGCACCATCTAAATCCGTTGAGACGACACCATATGAACTGTGGTTTAGAAAGAAACCCAAGTTGTCATTTCTTAAAGTTTGGGGCTGCGATGCTTATGTGAAAAAGTTTCAACCTGATAAGCTCGAACCCAAATCGGAGAAGTGCGTCTTCATAGAATACCCAAAGGAAACTGTTGGGTACACCTTCTATCACAGATCCGAAGGCAAAACATTCGTTGCTAAGAATGGATCCTTTCTAGAGAAGGAGTTTCTCTCGAAAGAAGTGAGTGGGAGGAAAGTAGAACTTGATAAGGTAATTGTACCTTCTCCCGAATTGGAAAATAGTTCATCACTGAAATCAGTTCCAGTGATTCCTACACCAATTAGTGAGGAAGCTAATGATGATGATCATGAAACTTCAGATCAAGTTACTACAGAACCTCGTAGGTCTTCCAGAGTACGGTCCGCACTAGAGTGGTACGGTAATCCTGTTCTGAAAGTCATGTTACTAGACCATGATAAACCTACGAACTATGAGGAAGCAATGATGAGCCCAGATTCCGCAAAATGGCTGGAGGCCATGAAATCTGAGATAGGATCCATGTATGAGAACAAAGTGTGGACTTTGGTGGACTTGCCCGATGATCGGCAAGCCATATGAAATAAATGGATCTTCAAGAGGAAGACAGACGTTGATAGTAGTGTTACTATCTACAAAGCTCGACTTGTCGCAAAAAGGTTTTTTGACAAGTTCATGGTGTTGAATACAATGAGATTTTCTCACTCGTATCGATGCTTATGTCTGTCCGAATCATGTTAGCAATTGCCACATTTTATGAAATCTGGCAAATGGATGTCAAAACTGCATTCCTTAATGGATTTATTAAAGAAGAGTTGTATATGATGCAACCAGAAGGTTTTGTCAATCCTAAAGATGCTAACAAAGTGTGCAAGCTCCAGCAATCCATCAATGGACTGGTGCAAGCATCTCGGAGTTGGAATATACGCTTTGATGAGTTGATCAAAGCATATGGTTTTATACAGACTTTTGGAAAGACCTGTATTTACAAGAAAGTGAGTGGGAGCACTACAGCATTTCTGATAAATATATGTGAATGACATATTGTTGATTGGAAATAATGTAGAATTATTCTGCAAAGCATAAAGGATACTTGAAAAAGAGTTTTTCAAAGCAAGACCTCGGTGAAGCTACTTACACATTGAGCATCAAGATCTATATAGATAGATCAAGACGCTTGATATGATTTTTCAATGTATACATACCTTGATAAATTTTTGAAATAGTTCAAAATGGAACAGTCAAATAAGGAGATCTTGCCTGTGATGCAAAGGTATAAAGTTGAGTAAGACTCAAGACCCGACCATGGCAGAAAATAGAAAGAGAATGAAAAGTCATTCCTTATGCCTCAGTCATAGGTTCTATAAAGTATGCTATGCTATGTACCAGACCTATTGTATACCTTGCTCTGAATTTTGCAAGGGAGTACAATAGTGATCTAGGAGTAGATCACTGGACATTGGTCAGGAAAATCCTTAGTGAGGACTAAGGAAATATTTCTCGATTATGGAGGTGATAAAAGAGCCCATCGTAAAGAGTTACATCAGTGCAAACTTTTACACTGATCCAGATGACTCTAAGTCTCAATCTGGATACATATTGAAAGTGGGAGCAATTAGCTAGAGTAGCTCCGTGCAGAGCATTGTAGACATAGAATATTTGCAAAATACATACGGCTCTGAATATGACAGACCCGTTGACTAAGATTCTCTCACAAGCAAAACATGATCATACCTTAGTACTCTTTGGGTGTTAATCACATAGCGATGTGAACTAGATTATTGACTTTAGTAAACCTTTTGAGGTGTTGATCACATGACGATGTGAACTATGGGTATTAATCACATACAGATGTGAATATTGGTGTTAAATCACATGGCGATGTGAACTAGATTATTGACTCTAATGCAAGTGGGAGACTGAAGGAAATATGCCCTAGAGGCAATAATAAAGTTATTATTTCCTTATATCATGATAAATGTTTATTATTCATGCTAGAATTGTATTAACCGGAAACATAATACATGTGTGAATACATAGACAAACATAGTGTCACTAGTATGCCTCTACTTGACTAGCTCGTTTATCAAAGATGGTTATGTTTCCTAGCCATGGACAAAAGAGTTGTCATTTGATTAACGGGATCACATCATTAGGAGAATGATGTGATAGACATGACCCATTCCGTTAGCCTACCACTTGATCGTTTAGTGTATTGCTATTGCTTTCTTCATGACTTATACATGTTCCTGTAACTATGAGATTATGCAACTCCCGTTTACCGGAGGAACACTTTAGGTGCTACCAAATGTCACAACGTAACTGGGTGATTATAAAGGAGTACTACAGGTGTCTCCAAAGGTACATGTTGGGTTGGCGTATTTCGAGATTAGGTTTTGTCACTCCGATTGTCGGAGAGGTATCTCTGGGCCCTCTTGGTAATGCACATCACTATAAGCCTTGCAAGCAATGTAGCTAATGAGTTAGTTACGGAATGATGCATTACGTAACGAGTAAAGAGACTTGCCGGTAACGAGATTGAACTAGGTATTGGATACCGACGATCGAATCTCGGGCAAGTAACATACCGATGACAAAGGGAACAACGTATGTTGTTATGCGGTTTGACCGGTAAAGATCTTCGTAGAATATGTAGGAGCCAATATGGGCATCCAGGTTCCGCTATTGGTTATTGACCGAGAATAGTTCTAGGTCATGTCTACATAGTTCTCGAACCCATAGGGTCCGCACGCTTAAGGTTTCGATAACAGTTATATTATGAGTTTATGAGTTTTGATGTACCGAAGGAGTTCAGAGTCCCGGATGAGATCGGGGACATGACGAGGAGTCTCGAAATGGTCGAGACGTAAAGATCGATATATTGGACGACTATATTCGGACATCGGAAGGGTTCCGAGTGATTCGGGTATTTTCGGGGGTAGCGGGGAGTTACGGGAATACGAGGAAGAAGCAATGGGCCTCATGGGCCAAGTGGTGGAAGAGAGGAGGCAGGGCGCGCGGCCCCCTAGCCCAAACCGAATTGGACTAGGGGGCTGGCCCCCCTATCCTACTCTTCCTCCCTCTCCTTCCTTCTCCTTCTCCTTCCCTTCCTTCCCCTCTCCTAGTTGGACTAGGAAAGGAGGGAGTCCTACTCCCGGTGGGAGTAGGACTCCTCCCTGGCGCGCCCCCCCTTGGCCGGCCGCCCCCTCCCCCTTGCTCCTTTATATACGGGGCAGGGGGGCACCCCATAACACACAGATTGATCTACGGATCGTTCCTTAGCCGTGTGCGGTGCCCCCTCCACCATATTCCACCTCGGTCATATCGTCGCGGAGCTTAGGCGAAGCCCTGTGCCGGTAGAACATCATCATCGTCACCACGCCGTCGTGCTGACGGAACTCATCTTCGGAGCTCGGCTGGATCGGAGGTCGAAGATCGTCATCAAGCTGAACGTGTGCTGAACTCGGAGGCCCCGTACGTTCGGTGCTTGGATCGGTCGGATCGTGAAGACATACAACTACATCAACCGCGTTGTGCTAACGCTTCCGCTTACGATCTACGAGGGTACGTGGACGAACACTCTCCCCTCTCGTTGCTATATCATCACCATGATCTTGCATGTGCGTAGGAAATTTTTTGAAATTACTACGTTCCCCAACAATTTATATATAGGAAATGCTGTTTCGGCCATCGGGAAAGTTTCGGGGTCACCCGGTATTGTACCGGGACCACCGGAAGGGTCCCGGGGGTCCATCGGGTGGGTCCACCCATCTCGGAGGGCCCCATGGGCTGAAGTGGGGAGGGGACCAGCCCCTGGTGGGCTGGTGCGCCCCCCCTGCGCCTAGGGTTGGGAACCCTAGGGGAGGGGGCGCCTCCACTTGCCCTGGGGGGCACTCCACCCCCCTTGGCCGCCACCCCCCCTAGAGATCCCATCTCTAGGGTCGGCTCCCCCCCTGGGGGCCTATATAAAGGAGGGGGAGGGAGGGCAGCCGCACCCCTGAGTCTTGGCGCCTCCCTCCCCCTGTTACACCTCTTCCTCCTCCCGCGGCTGCTTGGCGAAGCCCTGCCGGAGTACTGCATCTCCACCACCACCACGCCGTCGTGCTGCTGCCGGAGCCTTCTTCCTCAACCTCTCCTTCCCCCTTGCTGGATTAAGAAGGAGGAGACGTCATCCGCTCCGTACGTGTGTTGAACACGGAGGTGCTGTCCGTTCAGCACTTGGTCATCGGTGATTTGGATCACGGCGAGTACGACTCCATCATCCCCGTTCTCTTGAACGCTTCTGCTCGCGATCTACAAGGGTATGTAGATGCACTCCTATCACTCGTTGCTTAGATGAACTCATAGATGGATCTTGGTGAAACCGTAGGAAAAATTTTAATTTTCTGCAACGTTCCCCAACAGTGGCATCATGAGCTAGGTCTATGCGTAGTTCTCTATTGCACGAGTAGAACACAATTTTGTTGTGGGCGTAGATGTTGTCAACTTTCTTGCTGCTACTAGTCTTATCTTGCTTCAGCGGTATTGTGGGATGAAGCGGCCCGGACCAACCTTACACGTACGCTTACATGAGACAGGTTCCACCGACTGACATGCACTAGTTGCATAAGGTGGCTAGCGGGTGTCTGTCTCTCCCACTTTAGTTGGAGCGGATTCGATGAAAAGGGTCCTTATGAAGGGTAAATAGAAGTTGACAAATCACGTTGTGGCTTTAACGTAGGTAAGAAAACGTTCTTGCTAAATCACCTATAGAAGCCACGTAAAAACTTGCAACAACAATTAGAGGACGTCTAACTTGTTTTTGCAGCAAGTGTCTTGTGATGTGATATGGCCAAAGTTGTGATGAATGATGAATGATATATATGTGATGTATGAGATCATGTTCTTGTAATAGGAATCACGACTTGCATGTCGATGAGTATGACAACCGGCAGGAGCCATAGGAGTTGTCTTTATTTTTTGTATGACCTGCGTGTCATTGAAGAACGCCATGTAAATTACTTTACTTTATTGCTAAATGCGTTAGCCATAGAAGTAGAAGTAGTCGTTGGCGTGACAACTTCATGAAGATACGACGATGGAGATCATGGTGTCATGCCGGTGACGAAGATGATCATGGAGCTCCGAAGATGGAGATCAAAGGAGCTATATGATATTGGCCATATCATGTCACTACTATATAATTGCATGTGATGTTTATTATGTTTATGCATCTTGTTTACTTAGAACGACGGTAGTAAATAAGATGATCCCTTATAATAATTTCAAGAAGTGTTCTTCCCTAACTATGCGCCGTTGCTAAAGTTCGTCGTTTCGAAGCACCACGTGATGATCGGGTGTGATAGATTCTTACGTTCACATACAACGGGTGTAAGACAGTTTTACACATGCAAAAACACTTAGGGTTAACTTGACGAGTCTAGCATGTACACACATGGCCTCGGAACACAGAGACCGGAAGGTCGAACATGAGTCGTATGGAAGATACGATCCACATGGAGATGTTCACCGATGATGACTAGTCCGTCTCACGTGATGATCGGACACGGCCTAGTCGACTCGGATCGTGTAACACTTAGATGACTAGAGGGATGTCTAATCTGAGTGGGAGTTCATTGAAATAATTTGATTAGATGAACTTAATTATCATGAACTTTAGTCTAAAACCTTTGCAAATATGTCTTGTAGATCAAATGGCCAACGCTCATATCAACATGACTTCAACGCGTTCCTAGAGAAAACCAAGCTGAAAGATGATGGCAGCAACTATATGGACTGGGTCCGGAACCTGAGGATCATCCTCATAGCTGCCAAGAAAGCATATGTCCTAGATGGACTGCTAGGTGAAGCACCCATCCCAGAGAACCAAGACGTTATGAACGCTTGGCAGTCACGTGCTAATGATTACTCCCTCGTTCAGTGCGGCATGCTTTACAGCTTAGAACCGGGGCTCCAAAAGCGTTTTGAGCAACACGGAGCATATGAGATGTTCGAGGAGCTGAAAATGGTTTTCCAAGCTCATGCCCGGGTCGAGAGATATGAAGTCTCCGACAAGTTTTATAGTTGTAAGATGGAGGGAAATAGTTCTGTCAGTGATCATATACTCAAAATGTCTGGGTTGCACAACCGCCTGTCCCAGCTGGACATTAACCTCCCGGACGAGGCGGTCATTGACAGAATCCTTCAGTCGCTCCCACCAAGCTACAAGAGCTTTGTGATGAACTACAATATGCAGGGGATGGTTAAAACTATTCCTGAAGTATTTTCAATGCTGAAGTCAGCGGAGGTAGAAATCAAGAAAGAACATCAAGTGTTGATGGTCAATAAAACCACCAAGTTCAAGAAGGGCAAGGGTAAGAAGAACTTCAAGAAGGACGGCAAGGAAGTTGCCGCGCCTGGTAAGCCAGTTGCCAGGAAGAAGTCAAGCAATGGACCCAAGCCTGAGACTGAGTGCTTTTATTGCAAAGGGAAGGGTCACTGGAAGCGGAACTGCTCCAAATACTTAGCGGACAAGAAGGCCGGCAACACTAAAGGTATATTTGATATACATGTAATTGATGTGTACCTTATCAGTACTCGTAGTAACTCCTGGCTATTTGATACCGGTGTCGTTGCTCATATTTGTAACTCACAGCAGGAGCTGCGGAATAAGCGGAGACTGGCGAAGGACGAGGTGACGATGCGCGTCGGGAATGGTTCCAAGGTCGATGTGATCGCCGTCGGCATGCTACCTCTACATTTACCTACGGGATTAGTTTTAAACCTTAATAATTGTTATTTAGTGCCAAGTTTGAGCATGAACATTCTATCTGGATCTCATTTAATATGAGATGGCTTCTCATTTAAATCCGAGAATAATGATTGTTCTATTTATATGAGAGATATGTTTTATGGTCATGCCCCGATGGTCAATGGTTTATTCTTAATGAATCTCGAACGTAATGTTACACACATTCATAGTGTGAATACCAAAAGATGTAAAGTTGATAACGATAGTCCCACATACTTGTGGCACTGCCGCCTTGGTCACATTGGTGTCAAGCGCATGAAGAAGCTCCATGCTGATGGACTTTTGGAGTCTCTCGATTATGAATCATTTGACACATGCGAACCATGCCTCATGGGCAAGATGACCAAGACTCCGTTCTCCAGAACAATGGAGCGAGCAACCAACTTGTTGGAAATCATATATACTGATGTGTGCGGTCCAATGAGCGTTGAGGCTCGCGGAGGATATCGTTATGTTCTCACTCTCACTGATGACTTGAGTAGATATGGGTATGTCTACTTAATGAAACACAAGTCTGAGACCTTTGAAAAGTTTAAGGAATTTCAGAATGAGGTAGAGAATCAATGTGACCGAAAGATAAAGTTCCTACGATCAGATCATGGAGGAGAATATTTGAGTCATGAATTTGGTACGCACTTAAGGAAATGTGGAATCGTTTCACAACTCACGCCGCCTGGAACACCTTAGCGTAACGGTGTGTCTGAACATCGTAATCGCACTCTATTAGATATGGTGCGGTCTATGATGTCTCTTACCGATTTACCGCTATCATTTTGGGGATACGCTCTAGAGACAGCTACATTCACTTTAAATAGGGCACCGTCTAAATTCGTTGAGACGACACCGTATGAATTATGGTTTGGGAAGAAACCTAAGCTGTCGTTTCTAAAAGTTTGGGGATGCGATGCTTATGTCAAGAAACTTCAACCTGAAAAGCTCGAACCCAAGTCGAAAAAATGTGTCTTCATAGGATACCCTAAGGAAACCATTGGGTATACCTTCTACTTAAGATCCGAGGCAAGATCTTTGTTGCCAAGAGCGGATCCTTTCTGGAAAAAGAGTTTCTCTCGAAAGAAGTAAGTGGGAGGAAAGTAGAACTCGATGAAGTACTACCTCTTGAACAGGAAAGTAGTGCAGCTCAGGAAAATGTTCCTGTGATGCCTACACCAACTGGAGAGGAAAATAATGATGATGATCAAGGTACTTCTGTGACGCCCCCGATTCAATCGTACACTAATCATGCACGCAAATGTGTACGATCAAGATCCGGGACTCACGGGAAGATATCACAACACAACTCTAAAACAAAAATAAGTCATACAAGCATCATAATACAAGCCAGGGGCCTCAAGGGCTCGAATACAAGTGCTCGATCATAGACGAGTCAGCGGAAGCAACAATATCTGAGTACAAACATAAGTTAAACAAGTTTGCCTTAAGAAGGCTAGCACAAACTGGGATACAGATCGAAAGAGGCACATGCCTCCTGCCTGGGATCCTCCTAACTACTCCTGGTCGTCGTCAGCGGGTTGCACGTAGCAGTAGGCACCTCCAGCGTAGTAGGAGTCGTCGTCGACGGTGGCGTCTGGCTCCTAGGCTCCGACATTTGGTTGCGACAACTAGGTAGAAGGGAAGGGGAAAAGGGGGAGAAAAGCAACCGTGAGTACTCATCCAAAGTACTCGCAAGCAAGGAGCTACACTACATATGCATGGGTATATGTGTAAAGGGCCATACAAGTGGACTGAACTGTAGAATGCCAGAATAAGAGGGGGATAGCTCATCCTGTCGAAGACTACGCTTCTGGAAGCCTCCGTCTTGCAGCATGTAGAAGAGAGTAGACTGAAGTCCTCCAAATAGCATCGCATAACATAATCCTACCCGGCGATCCTCTCCTCGTCGCCCTGTTAGAGAGCGATCACCGGGTTGTATCTGGCACTTGGAAGGGTGTGTTTTATTAAGTATCCGGTTCTAGTTGTCATAAGGTCAAGGTACAACTCCAAGTCGTCCTGTTACCGAAGATCACGGCTATTCGAATAGATTAACTTCCCTGCAGGGGTGCACCACATAACCCAACACGCTTGATCCCATTTGGCCGGACACACTTTTCTGAGTCATGCCCGGCCTCGGAAGATCAACACGTCGCAGCCCCACCTAGGCACAACAGAGAGGTTAGCACGCCGGTCTAAATCCTATGCGCGCAGGGGTCTGGGCCCATCGCCCATTGCACACCTGCATGTTGCGTACGCGGCCGGAAGCAGAACTAGCCCCCTTAATACAAGAGCAGGCTTACGTTCCAATCCGGTGCGCGCCGCTCAGTTGCTGACGTCACGAAGGCTTCGGCTGATACCACGACGCCGAGTGCCCATAACTGTTCCCGCGTGGTTGGTTAGTGCATATAGTCCAGTAGCCAGACTCAGATCAAATACCAAGATCTCGTTAAGCGTGTTAAGTATCCGCGAATGCCGAGCAAGGCCACGCCCACCTCTCTCCTAGGCGGTCTCAACCTGCCCTATCGCTCTGCCACAAAGTAACAGTCGGGGGCCGTCGGGAACCCAGGCCCACCTCTACCGGGATGGAGCCACCTGTCCTTTCAGCCCCCTCATCAGAATCACTTGCGGGTACTCAACGAGCTGACCCAACTTTAGTCACCATCTGTATAGTATGTATGTATGTATGTATAGTATATACCCGTGGTCACCTCCCGAGTGATCACGGCCCAATAATATAGCAAGGCAGACTGACAAGAATGTAGGGCCAATGAAGATAAACTAGCATCCTATACTAAGTATTTAGGATTGCAGGTAAGGTATCAACAGATGTAGCAACAATGTCAGGCTATGCATCAGAATAGGATTAACGGAAAGCAGTAACATGCTACACTACTCTAATGCAAGCAGTATAGAGGAGAATAGGCGATATCTGGTGATCAAGGGGGGGGGGCTTGCTTGGTTGCTCTGGCAAGAGAGAGGGGTCGTCAACTCCGTAGTCGTCCTGAGTAGCAGCTGCGTCGGTCTCGGTGTCTAGCAGAAGAAGAGGGGGAAGAAACAATGAATACAATGCAAACATATGCATGACGATGCATGACAAAGCACAGCATGATGCTAGGTGTGCCCTAACACAGTATGAGGTGATGCCGGTGAAGGGGGGGAACATCCGGGAAAGTATCCCCGGTGTTTCGTGTTTTCGGGCAGAGGAGCCAGATGGGGAAAGTTGCGAGTTCGATAGGTTAGGGATGCGTGGCGGACGAACGGGCTGCGTTTCCGGGTTCGCCTCGTCGTTCTGAGCAACTTTCATGTACAAAGTTTTTTTCATCGGAGTTATGGTTAATTTTCTGTGATTTTCCAATGTTTTAAGTATTTTCTGAAATTTCTGGATTTATTATATTTAGTTTAATCCGAATTGACCAAGTCAATTTGACTAGTCAAAAGGGCATGTGTGACCCACATGTCATAGACTATTTTCCTAAACAATTAAATAAACCTAACTTATCTAAATGACGACCCACATGTCATCTACTACTAAAGTAACTTAGCACTAATGAAACTAGCTAAGGGGCAGAAATAATCCTAAAACTAATCCATCTAATTAAATTAGACCTAAGCTAATTTTGGGGCAGCCCCACACACATGGCACATCGGCCACACACACACGCGCACACACAGTGAGCAGGAGTTACTTCTGTTCCCTTTTAACAAAACAAAGCATTTTGTGATTTTGATAGGATTTAATCCAGGCATCGAAAGGATTTGGTCCAGTGGAATAAAATGGAGTTTGTCATATATACTTTCTATTCATATTAATTTTGCCCAAGTTCGTAGTTGGTTAGCCACCGTTTAGGGACTGTCTAGAGTGTTAGTCATTGTAAAACTAGAAAAGCTAGCTAGTAACTACAAAATACAGTAAGGGCAGTAGTAGGATGCAGCAGTAGCAGCGACGTTGGTGGCGCTAGAGGCAAACAGCAGCAGCAGAAGTGAGCAGCAGCGGCACGCATGGCAAGCAGGGGCGAGCGGGGCGAGTGGTGGTATGCTCGGGCGGGGGCGGCCGCAGTGCCGCAACATCACACGGGGGCAGCGCCGGCAGGCGTGGATGCGCGCAGCAAGCACGCGAGTGCGGCCAAGGCACAGGCGAGCGCGAGAGAGCGGAGCAGCGGGCGGGCACGGGAGCGGGGCTCCGGACGTGGCAACGGCGGGCACGCGATGGGGGCGGCTCGGCCACGATGAGCCCGAGCAAATGGCCACGGTTCGACCAAATGGAGGGGGTAGGTGGCATCTACACAGCTCCAGGAGCTCGGCAACGTCCTCTATTGGGCTCGTGCGTTTCAACGGCGACGACGAGGATCGTAATGGCGACGACGAGCTCGGCCTACAGTGGGGAGGGAGTAGCGGCGATGGAGTCGTGCTAGAGAGAGAGGGGGGAAAGACACGGAGCTCACCAAGGGAGCTCAAGGAGGCTCTTCGAGGGGTTTAGGAGCTGCAGAGGCGACCGACGTTGGCGACGGCGACCGGCGTCCTGAGGAAGAAGTCGAGCTCGGAGCGGCGTCGTGGGGGCGTCCGGGTCCTCGTGGATTGGCGTAGAGGAAGAAGGGGAGGACGGCGCAGGTCGGGGTAGGCTCGGGGGCGAGGTGAGGAAACGACGGCGAGGTCCGGCGACGGCGACGAAGAGCGCCGGCTCGGGTCCGTGGGCGTCCAGATCGGGGAGCGGAACGCGGGGGAGAGAGGGGGTTAGCTAGGGTTCCAGGCGCCGGGGAGGGAGTCGCCGGATATATAGGCGAGGTCGGCCGGGCGATGGCCGGCGCGTGGCCGGCGACGGGGCGATGGCCGGCACGCAACCCCCCGTTCCTGTAGTGGGAAGGGGATGAGGGAGTGGGCTGGGCTGGCCAGTTTGCTAGGCCAAGGCCCAGGGGAGGGGGAGGTTTTTATCTTTTTATAATTTTGTTTTGTTTATCTTTTCTTTTTCTTTATTTACTCTTTTATTTTACTATTAGCGTATTTTAGTTTTATAAAAATATGAGACCAATACCTAAATTAATGTTTTAGTTTAACCCTCTGCCACAAAAGTTTGGTACCCCATTAAATTAATTTGATACTTTAGAAATTATAAAAGGCATCTAATTAATTATGAATGCCACTTTTTTAATTATTTTTAAGCACTTAAACATTTTCTAAAGTTTTGGTTTCTTCACCAATATTGCCTAAGCATTATTTGGCTCACTCCGAACATTTTAATTTTAATATTTGAATTTTTTTATTGTTTACTTGATTTTGGATTTGAATTTGAATCGGTTTCAAACTAACGCGAGATTAGCAACAATAAACATGATGACATGGCATCATTAGTAGAGGTTACTGTAGCTTGATTATCCGGGCGTCACAACTTCAGATCAAGTTGCTACTGAACTTCGTAGGTCCACAAGGACACGTTCCGCACCAGAGTGGTACGGCAACCCTGTCCTGGAAATCATGTTGTTAGACAATGGTGAACCTTCGAACTATGAAGAAGCGATGGCGGGCCCAGATTCCAACAAATGGCTTGAAGCCATGCGATCCGATATAGAATCCATGTATGAAAACAAAGTATTACTTTGACAGACTTGCCCAATGATCGGCGAGTGATAGAAAACAAATGGATCTTTAAGAAGAAGACGGACGTGGATGGAAATGTCACCATCTATAAAGCTCGACTTGTCGCTAAGGGTTATCGACAAGTTCAAGGGGTTGACTACGATGAGACATTCTCTCCCGTAGCGAAGCTGAAATCCATCTGAATCATGTTAGCAATTGCCGCATACTATGATTATGAGATATGGCAGATGGACGTCAAGACGGCATTCCTTAACGGACATCTTAAGGAAGAACTGTATATGATGCAGCCGGAAGGTTTTGCCGATCCTAAGAATGCTAACAAAGTATGCAAGCTCCAGCGATCCATTTATGGGCTGGTGCAAGCATCTCGGAGTTGGAACATTCGCTTTGATGAGATGATCAAAGCGTTTGGGTTTATGCAGACTTATGGAGAAGCCTGCGTTTACAAGAAAGTGAGTGGGAGCTCTGTAGCATTTCTCATATTATATGTAGATGACATACTCTTGATGGGAAATGATATAGAACTTTTGGACAGCATTAAGGCCTACTTGAATAAGTGTTTTTCAATGAAGGACCTTGGAGAAGCTGCTTACATATTAGGCATCAAGATCTATAGGGATAGATCGAGACGCCTCATAGGTCTTTCACAAAGCACATACCTTGATAAGATTTTGAAGAAGTTCAAAATGGATCAGTCCAAGAAAGGGTTCTTACCTGTATTGCAAGGTGTGAGATTGAGCTCGGCTCAATGCCCGACCATGGCAAAAGATAAAGAAGAGATGAGTGTCATCCCCTATGCTTCAGCCATAGGATCTATTATGTATGCCATGTTGTGTACCAGACCTGATGTAAACCTTGCCGTAAGTTTGGTAGGAAGGTACCAAAGTAATCCTGGCAAAGAACACTGGACAGAGGTCAAGAATATCCTGAAGTACCTGAAAAGGACAAAGGACATGTTTCTCGTTTATGGAGGTGACGAAGAGCTCGTCGTAAAGGTTTACGTCGACGCTAGCTTCGACACAAATCTGGATGACTCTAAGTCACAAACCGGATACGTGTATATGTTGAATGGTGGAGCAGTAAGCTGGTGTAGCTGCAAGCAGAGCGTCGTGGCGGGATCTAGATGTGAAGGGGAGTACATGGCAGCCTCCGAGGCAGCTCGTGAAGCAATTTGGGTGAAGGAGTTCATCATCGACCTAGGAGTCATACCCAATGCGTCGGGGCCGATCAAACTCTTCTGTGACAATACTGGAGCTATTGCCCTTGCTAAGGAGCCCAGGTTTCACAAGAAGACTAGGCACATCAAGCGTCGCTTCACCTCCATCCGTGAAAATGTTCAAGATGGAGACATAGATATTTGCAAAGTACATACGGATCTGAATGTCGCAGATCCATTGACTAAACCTCTCTCGCGAGCAAAACATGATCAACACCAGAACTCTATGGGTGTTCGATTCATCACAATATAACCAGATTATTGACTCTAGTGCAAGTGGGAGACTGTTCGAAATATGCCCTAGAGGCAATAATAAAAGATTATTATTATATTTCCTTGTTCATGATAATTGTCTTTATTCATGCTATAACTGTATTATCTAGAAATCATAATACACGTGTGAATACATAGACCATAATATGTCCCTAGTAAGCCTCTAGTTGACTAGCTCGTTGATCAACAGATAGTCATGGTTTCCTGGCTATGGACATTAGATGTCGTTGATAACGGGATCACATCATTAGGAGAATGATGTGATGGACAAGACCCAATCCTAAGCATAGCACAAGATCGTGTAGTTCGTTTGCTAGAGCTTTTTCAATGTCAAGTATCTTTTCCTTAGACCATGAGATCGTGTAACTCCCGGATACCGTAGGAGTGCTTTGGGTGTACCAAACGTCACAACATAACTGGGTGACTATAAAGGTGCACTACAGGTATCTCCGAAAGTGTCTGTTGGGTTGACACGGATTGAGACTGGGATTTGTCACTCCGTATGACGGAGAGGTATCTCTGGGCCCACTCGGTAATGCATCATCATAATGAGCTCAAAGTGACCAAGTGTTTGGTCACGGGATCATGCATTACGGTACGATTAAAGTAACTTGCCGGTAACGAGACTAAACGAGGTATTGGGATACCGACGATCGAGTCTCGGGCAAGTAACGTACCGATTGACAAAGGGAATTGTATGCGGGGTTGATTGAATCCTCGACATCGTGGTTCATCCGATGACATCATCATGGAACATGTGGGAGCCAACATGGGTATCCAGATCCCGCTGTTGGTTATTGGCCGGAGAGCTGTCTCGGTCATGTCTGCATGATTCCCGAACCCGTAGGGTCTACACACTTAAGGTTCGGTGACGCTAGGGTTATTAGGAAGACTTGTATGTGATTATCGAATGTTGTTCGGAGTCCCGGATGAGATCCCGGACGTCACGAGGAGTTCCGGAATAGTCCGGAGGTGAAGATTTATATATAGGAAGTGCTGTTTCGGCCATCGGGAAAGTTTCGGGGTCACCCGGTATTGTACCGGGACCACCGGAAGGGTCCCGGGGGTCCACCGGATGGGGCCACCCATCCCAAAGGGCCCCGTGGGCTGAAGTCGGGAGGGGACCAGCCCGTGGTGGGCTGGTGCGCCCCCCCTGGGCCCCCCGCTGCGCCTAGGGTTGGGAACCCTAAGGGAGGGGGCGCCTCCACTTGCCTTGGGGGGCACTCCACCCCCCCTGGCCGCGCCCGCCCCCCCCCCTAGAGATCCCATCTCTAGGGTCGGCTCCCCCCTGGGGGCCTATATAAAGGAGGGGGAGGGAGGGCAGCCGCACCCCTGAGTCTTGGCGCCTCCCTCCCCCTGTTACACCTCTTCCTCCTCCCGCGGTTGCTTGGCGAAGCCCTGCCGGAGTACTGCATCTCCACCACCACCAGCCGTCGTGCTGCTGCTGGAGCCTTCTTCCTCAACCTTTCCTTCCCCCTTGCTGGATCAAGGAGGAGATGTCATCCGCTCCGTACGTGTGTTGAACGCGGAGGTGTTGTCCGTTCAGCACTTGGTCATCGGTGATTTGGATCACGACGAGTACGACTCCATCATCCCCGTTCTCTTGAACGCTTCCGCTCGCGATCTACAAGGGTATGTAGATGCACTCCTATCACTCGTTGCTTAGATGAACTCATAGATGAATCTTGATGAAACCGTAGAAAAAATTTTAATTTTCTGCAACGTTCCCCAACAGTAGGGTATACATCCCGCGTTGGGCAGAATGCCACCCATCATCGCCCGTCACGTCTCGCCGGCTCCAACCAAACGCCCCTCCCCTCGGGAACGGCCAGCGCGGTCGAACAGACGGACGGCGGTGGAAATGCGCGCAAGGTACGAGGTTGGGCTTGGGTTCCTGGCTGTGCTACGCGCGCGGTCCATTTGTCAATCAGATTCGTCGAAGACCGAGCAACATACACATGGACTGTTCACGTGATCTGACCACATGAGCTGTGCACGTCAGCCGCGCTCTGCTACAGGAACTGCGAACGCTGCTTGATCTGAGCAATGACGCCATTTCAAGATTCCCAAGCCGCCAAGCCCGGACTGTTCACGT
Source organism: Triticum aestivum (assembly GCF_018294505.1). Taxonomy (NCBI): domain Eukaryota; kingdom Viridiplantae; phylum Streptophyta; class Magnoliopsida; order Poales; family Poaceae; genus Triticum; species Triticum aestivum. Next base: position 142,431,430 of record NC_057801.1, read on the forward strand.
GAGCTACTCGATCTGCATCCATTTTACTAGTAGTAGAGTATGATAGAGCGTGCGTCGTGCTTGATTCCACCATGCATGCCTATGTGCACCGGTACGGTAACGCCGTAGCAGTAACAGTGCATGCTTGGCTGAGTGTTCAGAGTGCCGGTGCTGGTACCCACAAGCCCACAACAGTCATCGGATACGCCACACTTGGTGCAGTAGTACCAGCAGCAACTCCAACACCGCGAATCAATCTGTGGTTGAGTTGGTTAGGTGGACAGTGGTATCACCAACCCAACAGGGTTCAAATCCTGGTGCTCGCATTATTCCTGGATTTATTTCAGGATTTCCGGCGATGCGCTTTCAGTGGGAGGAGACGTTCCCGTCGACGACGAGGCGCCTACGGTGACTTCGTAAATCTCAAGATGATATGCCGGCTCAGTCTCTCGGAGGTGCTCATAGGGGTAGGATGTGCGTGTGTGCGTTCATAGGGGTGAGTGTATGCGCGTGTATATGAGCGCTTGTGTCCGTACTGCTCAAAAAAAAAAAGCAACTCCAACACCCAACAACACTACACTCTACTACACGCACGACATGCATGCGCTTTTCTATGGCGCCAAGAATGTCACAAAAACATATACAACTCCAACGATAACGACTCAATGTCAAGTTCTCCCTGCATGTTCTGTCCCGTTCCCATACAACAGGAAAGCAAACGTCGCACTGGAAAAACCGCCGCCACGTCGACAAAATGGCGGCGTGCCAGAGCTCAGGTGGCCTCCCGGCCGCGACATCGCGACGGTGGATGAAACAAACGGATAGGATGCGTGCGGCCGTGTGGAGATTATTTTTCATGGCACTTTATTGAATAATAGAATAAGCTTAGGGCACTCTAACACTGGCCCCTAAAACACGGTATTCATCCGTGTACCGGTCCGGACCAGTACACGGAAAAGGATGCAGGAACCGACTATCCAATCGTATCCTGTAAACATCCGTCTAGACAAAGACAAGTTGAAATTCTAATGCATAGCGTACGATCGCCTAAAGAGACGTCGTTGTCCATACATTTAACCCGTTGGTTCAAGAAAGTATCTTAGTTCGCCAGTCCGTACAAATAATGGTGTTTGCTCTGTCGGATCGGCTATCTGAACCTCCACGCTCACTCTGTTGCCGGTCTTCCCCACCATCCGCCTTCTTGGCAACTTCCTTCACCTCCTCGACTGCCTTTAGCTCGACTGCCATGCGCTTTAACATCCTAACACAACATCTTGCACGATCATCCTCCCATTGTCATCCAGCTGCTCCATCATCAATTAACAGGACCGCGTTGGATGGGTTCCGAGGTCCAAACGGTTATGGGAGGTTTGCAGGTCCGCCTTGCAGATGCCCTTAGGCATTGTGCCATCGTGCGTCCATGGTTCAATGGTTGGGCGTGCAGTTGTGCAGCATAACGACCCGAGGTCAATTCCTAGAATTGACAAGTGACACACAAGGTTTTTTTTCTCATTTATTAAGGATCAAGCTTGGTCTGTGGTGGAACCACTCATCAATAAATATCTTGATACTCATTTAAAAAAAATCCGAAGACCATGTTTATCTTGATACTCATATTAAAATTGCCGTGTGCATCCCTAGTTGGTGCCGAGGCCAGGAAGTGAAAATCTCTCCCATTTTTAAGGTGGACTGCTTCTCGGGAGGTCTCAGCTGTCGCCTAGCCTTCCCCCAGCGCTCACCAGCCCCTCCTTCGCTGCCGGTGGTTGGCGTCGGGCAAAGCCCGTGCGTGCGATGGCGGCGGCGGAGGGGCCTCTCCTCCTTCCCCTAGATCTGCGAGGTGCGGCCCTCCCGACGGTGCCGCGATTCCCGGCGGCTGCGGCCTTGTGGCAGTGCACGGACGCCTAGATCCATGGGATGAGGGTCTTCCGACAGCGGCGGGCTCGGATGATGACATGGGTCGCGCGGGGGCGGATCTCGTTGCTCCGGTCATCATGGAGGAATCTGGACCTAAGGCGGCGGCCTCGGTAGGCATGGAGACGGTGCCCTCGACTGGCGGCGCTCGCGGGTGGTGGATGGACGGCGTCTTGACCGCGTGGGTGGCGAGTTGCCGATGGATCTCCTCCCTGCTGCAGGCTCTCTCCCGCTGCACTTGGTGGCTTGCGATCCCAGTCGAATGACCTCGATGCATTCGCGGGGGCTGGTAGAGATGACAACAGACCGGAGGAAACTCTGGATGACTCGCTCATCCCGACGGTGCCTCCTTGCAGGCATCGTCGAGGTCTCTGCCCTCCATCCCGACCCCATGCCTATGTGAAGACCAGAAATCTGCTCAGATTGGGCGGCGGCGGCACTGCGTGTGTCGTGCCCTTCTTGGAGGCGCCGCTTGGGGCGTTTGGGTGCTTGGTTAGAGGAACTGCAGACAGAGGGGATGCGACGAGTGGCGGCAGGTGGTGTCTGCAAAGGAGGAGCGGCATGGCATCTAGCACGTCGACAATGGCGGACCACAGCGGCATGAAGCAGCGGGGTCTCGGCGGCGCGCGGGCACATGATGATGGACGAGCGCATAATGATGACGTTGTATGGTGTCGTGGTGGCATCAACGGCAGCTAGGTCTGACAGGGTCGATGCGTCAGTACAACTCTGAAGATGGATTGGTGGAAGACGGCGGTGGCGACCTTTAAGAGTGTGTTGGACCGGTGTGTGCCCCAGACCCGGCAATGTGGCTTGGTTGGGGCCTCCGATTTAGATGCTAGGTTATTGTGCGAAGTCTGTTTGCTATTCGGCTCGGACTATCGGCACATTTTCATTAAGTGAATAGGAGTAGCAACAGATGTTGTCAAGATGATGGTTTCAGACATACTGATGTATTATTTTGTAAGGCTTTTTTAAATAATTAATAAAGTGAGCACGTGCATCGTCTAGACGCAGACATCGGTGTCTTGCTCCCTTTGTGGAAAAAAGAACGGACCAGCACGGGACGAGTCACGTCAACCGCGGCAGCTCGGTTGCTCGGCCGTTCCCGGTTAGAACCGACTAATAAGTGATTTCTGATCCTCAAAAAAAAAGTGATTTTTGGTACCATCAAGTCACGTCGTTGGTAGCAGCAGTTAACCCCAAGATGTCCAACCAGTGGCGAACCAATCTATGGTTGAGATGGTTAGATGGACAGTGTTATCCCCAACCCATCAGGGTTCAAATCCTGGTGCTCGCATTTATTCCTGAATTTATTTAGGATTTCTGGCGATGCGCATTCAGTGGGAGGAGACGTTTCCGTCGACGACGAGGTGTCTATGATGACTTCGTAAATTTCAAGATGATATGCCGGCTCAGTCTTTCAGAGATGCTCATAGGGATAGGGTATGCGTGTGTGCGTTCATAGGGATGAGTGTATGCGCGTGTATATGAGTACGCGTCACCAGTGTCTGCAACAGTACGCGTCACTAATGTCTATCGCGCAGCAGTATAGGAGTCGACCAAGGCAACGACTTCAGAAACAGTACCGGCGGCCGGTCGGCCCGGGACGACCGGGGAGTCAATCGCCGCGCCGAACAGACCCGACCGAGCGGTCTATCGCCCGGTCAGCCTCAAATAATTTGCTGCCAAGAAGATACGGCCGCCCATTGATGGGTCTATTATATGTGCAGCTGCAGCACACGATGGACCCGGCGTACCAGCCAATGACCACGACCAAACGGCTGTAGCTGTGGGTATACAGGAGCCTACTGTGGTAGGGAGTACGTACGGTTCCGTGGAAGCTCCTGCGTTTCATCCACAGGGGTCGTCTTCTTGGCTCTCTCCCAAAGGACGAGGAGAATAGAATGCCGGAGTGTCTCGTAGCGGTAGCGGAGGCCGCGCAGGTCGTCGTCAGGGCACGGCGCTACCCTCGTCCCGCGCGCCGGGGTCTCGCCTGTGGACGGCGGGGGAACACACGACGGACGCTGGTCCGTCAGCTAGCTTTGCCGTAGTCCAAGTTTTTCCAGCCCCTGCCGCGATCCGAACGCACGGACACGGTGTGCTGTGAATGTTGTGAGATCCAGCGCCTCTACCCGTCAACAAAACGCCTGGTCACGTTCATTTCGCGTACTGATCTTGGAGTACAGACTACAGAGAACAGCAGGGCAAGAGCTGGACGGCAAGTACTGCCGATCCACAACGTCTGTGGTCGGTCGGCACTCGGCACGCATCATCAACCGCCTGTTGTGCCCTTTTCGACGTCAGTTGGGATCCTGCGGATCCGTCAGAGATTCAGAACGCCCGCCATTGTCACCCGTCAAGCCTCGCCCGCTTCAACCAAACGCCCCTCGGGAACGGGGAGAGGGAGACTCATGCGGATGCGGTCATGCCGATGCCGGCCACACACGTACGTACTACGGTCAAACGGACGGCGGCGGGTATGCGCGCAAGGTAGTACATACGACTTGTTAATGCAAGGATGTACATGTACTACCTCCTTTTCCAGATATAAAGACGTTTGAGCAGCTCAATTTAAATCTTGAGGTAACATCACCAGCTTAATTTAAATCTTGAGGTAATATCACCGGGAGTCAGAGCATCTCTAGCAGACCCCGCAAAATCCCAATCCGCATAAGTGTTTTGCAGTTCACGAAAAAGTGCATATGCAGGTCGACGCGGGCAAGGTCAGACTGAGACCCTGTATAATCAACCCGTAAAAAAATATTCTCTGAATATACCTCTTCCTCTTCCTCTTCCCACGCCAATTTGAAATCAACCGGCGACCGACGTGCGGGCGAGGAAGACACAACCAAAGCGGAGGCCGATGAACGAACAGACAAGAGAAACGCATGACGGCCACGACGCGCGGGCGGAGGCTGGGGCGGCGCGGCCGGACTCAGCTAGCTAGCTAGCTAGCTTGCTCACATCGAATTCACAGCTAGCTAGAGCGGGCGTAGCTAGCTAGCTAGCTCGCATCGATTCAGCTAGCGCGGCCGTCTAGCGCTCGTATCCACGCGGGCGGACGGGCGCGGCGGCCTGGCGAGCTTCATGGATTCCTCAACCGTCAACGTTGACCGGTATTCAGGGCTCTGACAAAGTTACCTTCAAAATTGTAGATATAAGAGTTTCGGGTTCGCGTTTACAGGGCCCCTTAAAAAATTAAGGGTCGGACGATTTTAAGGGGTATGTTCGGGTCCGTTTTTTTGACTGAAACTGCAAAAAAGGTTATTTTGCGGGTTTGACCACTTATACAGGGTCTGTTAGAGATGCTCTCACACAACTTGTATCATATGTTCAATTTGATGATAGAACTTTAAAAATACGGTTTTGTAATCAACTAACTTTGCTTAAAAGTGCATATACAGTCATAATATACGTATGCAGGCGTGTCCATGTGTACGCCCCCACTGCCAGTGAGCGACTGCGTTGCACCAGACGAATTTTTGCAGAAAACATCTTGATATTTTTTATTTTAAAAAGTCAGCAACTGTGATGTATTTTTGTACAAAGCCGTCTCACATTTTTTTATTTACGAGAAAACTACTCCCTCCGTTCTAAAATAGATGACTCAACTTTGTACTAACTTTAGTACAAAGTTGGGTCATCTATTTTGGAACGGAGGGAGTAGATAACAGTATACTATACATGTGAAAATTAACACAAAAGACGGGTCCACCAGGACTAGAACACACGACCAACTAATTTAACACGACATGGACTAGCAACTGCAATCCTTCAGGTCTAGATGTATAATATGGATAACGAGTTTATATGTACTAAACGGGACGCATATGGAGCTTAAATGGGCTGAGAATATTGCCTTCCAGTTTACACGCACTATTTTTTTTAGAAAAGTTGTAAAACGTAGGTAACAAAGTTATGTTCAAATAGTCGTGTGCTAAAAATATTATATACATACGAACAATGATTAGTAAGGAAAAACTTTTAAATATGAACGTGCGTAGTTATTAAATAAAATATTTTATAAACCTGAGTATCATATAAACATGTGTGTTATATAAATGTGTTTATTACATATTTGGCTTTCAGAATTACACTTCAAAAATATCATTTTAAGTATACAAACACTTAAATAATTATATATGCACATTCGTACAGTTTAATGCTTGTATAATAAAACTATTCACAATTTAAAATTTAAACAGTTAATATGAATATTCAATCGTGGCTAATAATTGCATTATGTATTTATGTTAATATAACTCGTGAGCAAAAAATGTATATAGAAGTGAATATACATAAACATTTAGTAACTCTTTGTATTCGCAATTTTGTATTAAATATATACCGCAAGTGCATATATTTTTCAATTTGTTAAACATAATTATTTAATAAACATTTTCAATGTCCGTATTAACTAAATATTATTCATAAAATAAGTAGGTTTATATTGAAATGTTTTTATTTATTAATCATCATTTTTTTATTTATTGTATTTTAACACACAAATATTTGAACATAATTTCTCTACTCCTATAAAAAACTGAGTTGGTGGTGATGGTGTGTCTGCCATCATGCATTGACAGCCGTCCGATCTGCATCTAACAGTCACGAAGCAGCGTAGGTCAATATTTGTGAACACACGCCCGTCCGTCAGTCTCTTCCGTTACACTTTTGCATATAACCCCCTGTATTTCCCGCTCAGCCCCATGGCCCCCATCTCTCTCCCACGCACCACCTCATCCATCCATCTCAGAAAAGAAGGGGCGCCTGCGGCGGCACCGCCGTCAAGAATGGGCAGCACGGAGCCGGCGGCATACTTGTGGTGTTCAGTGTCAGTTGAAACGGGTAAGGGGGAGGAGGAGATGTCAAGGAGGAGGGAGAGGAGGTGGTGATGGGAGCAACGGGACCTCTGCGGCAAAGGAGGCATGAGAGGCACCGGCGGCGTACTTGCATCAGCGGGCATTGGAGGACACAGGGGAATGGAGGGATGGTGAGGAGGTGGGTGGCGACGATGGGCGTTCGTACTGCTGCGCAGAGGAGGAGGCGGGAGAGGCGTCGGTGAAAAGATGGCATCGGCTGCGTGCTTGCCGAGGTCAGCTTCAGAGGAGCTGGGATGGGGACAGAGGAGACGGCGAGGAGCAGAGGGTCATGGTGATGGCGGACGGCATGGCTGAGAGGAGGCATGAGATGCTCTGGGGCGCATCCACGCATGGCGCGGCAGCGGCCACCATGCCAGATCGGTTCCAGATCGGTTCCAGTTGTGTGAATGGCGTGCTGAATGACGCAAAGGCCTGACAGGAGCTGGTGATGAGAACGGCACACCGGCTAGAGCAGTGGTGATGCATCCATGAGTGGCTACATAAGGGCGATGACCCGATGCCGGGCCACGGTGCATGTGGACCTGCAGTGCGCCATCCTCCTCATTGTGGGTATAGCTGCTACCGCTGGAGCACATTGGGGAGCAAACTGGATAGGTGAAGTAGAGTGCGCACGAGAAAAAGAAGAATCGTGAAATTGTTTCACTGAAGAAGATGAGATGGTTCTAGACAACTCCACATAGACCACGAAATTTAATGGAACCACATGGCAGTCACCCACTAATGGTAGATGGAACCAGAGGGGATGGGCAGGAAGATGTGACTCAAGCTGTTCGAACTATACACCAACAGGGCACACGCTCAGTCACGTCAATCTTTAGATTGGATGCATTGTGACTTGTGAAGACTTCACGTTCTAATTTGCTTCGTCAAGGACCAAGCTGTGGCCGTGTGGGTGAGTGTCCTTGTGCAATTGCAGATACGTGATAGCTATTGTATCTATCCAGAGCAGTGTATACTGTTTGGTTTCATTTTTTCAGAATCTTCTCGCGGAATGAAACTTTAAGTACTCTCTCCGACCCATATTAGTTGTTACTAAAATATATGTATCTATAATTAAATGTAGGTTGGGGTTAGTTTATGTGCTCTAGCCATCCCTTTTCCCATGGGGTTTCTTGAGAAACTAATATTTTTCTTGTGGAGGGGGCATTGGGCATTACAAGTCGTTGAACATTAAGATGATTTCTTTTTAGTTCCACCTCCTAGCGATGTAGAAAAGATACCATGTATTATTGCCTAAATATACTGCAGAACATTATGCATGCAGTAGTGATTGTCGATGTATACAATATTTATTCTTCTATGGTGAAATCAACAGCTTTGCTGCTGGGTTTAAGCAAAATCGGTGTCAGAGTTTAGTTCTTACATGCTTCAGACATTTATATTGCAATGGCAATTATTCATGTACATGGAACACTTCTTGAACATATATATACTCTCTTATGTATGATGTTATCTACAACGTGTTTTTGTTTGTGTATTCTTTATCATGTGATTCTCTTGGATTCAGAGATAAAGCTGGTGTATGCCATCACAATTGAGAAATGTGTGCGGTCGGATTTTTAATTGTAGTGAGCAATGAGAAGCCGGGTAGGGAGAACAACAAGTCTTCCTGCAAAGTGAAGATGGGGAAGAAAATGTTTGTGGTCGGTGTGTTCCTATCAAAAATATAACATTGTTTTGATCAATGTCTCGGTATAGTTTTGTTGTTCCATAGTAAGCACGGGCTATTGACTATATTACTTGAGTAAACAATGTTTTATCTAATCTTTTGTGATTCCGTTGCGTAGCACGGGCATCTTACTAGTTATTACTTATGTTTTAAAAATAACCTAATTTTTTTTGCTACTTATGTTTTACTAATTATTTTATATATAATGCACATGTTTAAATTTAAATGTTCTTATTTACTAATCATCATGTGTATCTATAATATTTTTAACACATAAATATTTGAACATAACTTTATTAGTTTTGTTTGAGGCAACACAACTTTATTGCTTTTTTTTTAGCAAAACCAGCTAGGCTTTATTACAACTTCGTTACTTACGTTTTACAAATATCTTAGAAAGAAAAGCGCCCACAAAATGGGCTGCTGTATCTGTAGCCTAATTAAGCTCCACATAGTTTACGTTCAGTACATACAATTTCGTTACTAGAATACTCCTAGAGCGCACAACACGACCATCAGTGCTGAGTGGCTAGACCGACTTGTGCTTGAAGCCTTGAACAGTTTTTTTTTTTGCGGGGTTAAAAGGGATTTCATTGCTTAGTCGATTACAAGTTCGTTCCTACAAAGCATAGGAACTTCTGCAGGTCCAGAGCGCAACCATACTGCAGTACGCCCTCGACACGGCCAAATGCAGCTAGGTAGTGACTAACAGCGTTCTGACTCCTACTTACATGAGCAATGGTTACATCCCTTTCACCAAAGAAACTCTTAACATCATTGACTATCATCACATGCGGCGATCTATCTATAGATGTTGATTTGATTAATTTGATTGCCTCCATGCAGTCCATCTCAATGTCCACCGGCAGGGTAGACCATTGGAGAGCAAGGTTCAGACCCTCTTGGCAGGCAAGAAGCTCGGCTTGAAGTGCCCAAGAGCAGTGCAGGATGGAACGGCATGCAGAGAAGATGATGCTACCCTCGCTATCTCGGAGAATCATTCCGGCTCCCGCTTCTCCAGTGGCTTGAACAGTTATTCGTGGGTTCAGTTCCTCTTGCCGTACCCTTTTGGTGTTAATTTTCACATATATATGAGCTACTATGATCTGGTTTTTCTGTTAATAAAAAATATGAGGCGCTGTTGTGTCAGAATTCGCCGCTATGGTTGACTTTCCCACAAAAAAAATGAGGTTGTTCTATGTAAAATACGTCGCACCCAATGCTCTCACTCGCTGACAAGTGGGGTCATACATATGGATATGTTCACATACACGTAATATGACCGTATCTGCATTGCTAGAGTCAAGTTAGATGACCACATAACCGTATTTTTAAAGCTTTAGCATCAAACTGAACATGTGACGAAGTTATATGACTCCTGATGATATTACCTTTTAAATCTTCATCACACTTCTTTGAATATCAAATAAACTTAGGGCAGCTCTAACGCTGGCCCCTAAAACACGGTATCCATCTACGCACTAGTCCGGACTAGTCCGCGGAGATGGATGCAGGAGCCGGCCATCCAATCATATCTTCTAAACATCCATCCAGATAAGGTCAATTTGAAACTAATGCATAGTGTCCGATCACACAACGCCCGATCACTAAAAAAGAGGCCATTGTTCATACTTTTTACACGTTCATTCAAAAAGTGTCTCAGTTCGCCAGTCCGTGCAAATAATGGTGTTTTCCCTGTCAGATCGGCTATTTGAGCCTCCATGCTTACTCTGTCGCCAACTCTTTCTCACCATACGCCTTCTTCTTGGCCGCTTCCTTCACGTCCTTCTCGCTCGCCCTAAGCTCGCCATGCGCTTTAACATCATAAAACAAACATCTTGCACGATCATCCCTCCATCGTCACCCAACTCCTCCATCATCAAGGTCAACATCTTTGTGTCCTCCGAAGTGGCCGCGATGAACATGTTAAACATCTCGGCCTTTTTTTTCTTGACGTTAGAGCTCTTGACACATGCCTCCTTCTTCGCAGATGTTCTCGAATCTCTCCGTCATCTTGGTCGTTGCCCTTTCTTCTCCTTCTCCTCCTCCTTTTTTTCCCGGAACTCTCTTCTCCTTCTCCTCCTCCTTTTTCCCCCGGAACTCTCTTCTAACCTTCTTGGGCGGCTCTTTCGTTGGATCCGATGCCGGCTATCTTGGCGGTGTTAGCAATAAATAAATTTCACTTAGGTTGTCCACTCAACTTCAACCAACAATGCGGACTAAGTTTCGCTTCTCCCTTCTAGAACAAATTACAAGAAGTCTACAAAGAAAAACATGAAATAAAAAAGACCGCAATGGGAAAATTACACAAACTACATGTTCAGATAGAACATAAGAAATTTGTCAATTATGCACAAACGAGTTAAGAAAATGTTGAGCTGCAGATCATATTAGTTGGAATCTAGTGTGCCATAGGCCATACAATTTTAGTAACACTGCTCCTTTGAACCAAATAAACTCTGAAGAAATAAAACTATGTAAATCTACAAAAAAAAGGGATGGAGCCCAACAACGTGGAGCAATGTGATCATTTCACGTAATTTAATTGATTATGGCATATAAAATTGATTCTCCTTCTACGACGCGTATGCCACGTGTACTTCACATGAGGGCCCGAGCCATCAAAACATGCATAATACTTAAATGGAGTAAAGTGTGGAAAGTTTCTAAACAGTATAGATTCTCACTTTGTTGACTAATTTCTATCACAAATGTGCAACTCGAAGGTAAAAAAATGAATCCACTGTTTGACTCTCTCCGTGCAACACATTTTGAGCCAAAGTTTCATGAATTCCCTTTTTTTTAACAATGTTCAGATTTCATCCTTTCCTTTCATTTTCTAAGTTCTTTTTTCTTTCTACGGTCATTTGATTAACATGGAATGGGTAATCTGACAGCTGTCATAAACCAATGCCTAACAATATGGCTTCGCGTCCAGACTACTTCACAGGGGCATTCTTTAAGAAATGTTGGGAGACCATTAATGTCGATCTTATGCACGCCATTCACTGTTTCGGGGTCTGCAGACTGCTAACGTTCAATCTTGTATGTTGCCCAAGAAGGAGGGGCCGGAGGGATCGCCGATTTCAGACCAATTAGCTTAATTCATGCCATCACCATGATCATCCAAAAAATGATTGCGCTTCGACTCGGGCCTCACATGGATAATCTTGTCTCCAACGCGCAAATTGCATTCATAAAGAAGAGAAGTATTCATGGCAAATTCATGTATATGCATAACCTTCCCTCCATCTTAACAGAAGCGAAACCCCTTGGTTGCTATTCAAGCTAGATATTCGCAAAGCATTCGAATCTGTGCGTTGGGACTACATCCTTGACCTCCTTCAGCGGAGAGGGTTTCCAAGCATTTTTAGGGACTGGATCACCACTCTTCCTCGCACGTCATCCTCCAGGGTCCTTCTCAATGGTGTGGCTCGGCCATCCAATTAAGCATGGCGAAGGGGCAAGGTGACCTACTTTCCCCCTACTATACCATCATTGCCATTGATCAAATTATCGACTTGGTAACTAGGCATGGGCCGCTGCACACGATGAGGGGTCGTGGATCTGCCATATGGACTTCGCTTTATGCTGACGATGCAACTATTTTCGTTAAGCCTATCAAGGAGAATGTCTCCAACTTTGCCACTATTCTACAATACTTCGGCGAGGTCACCGACCTTTGTACAAATTTCCCCATATGTTGCCGGAATCTCGACCTTGATGCCATCCTTCAATGGCTCCCTGCAATGCGTACTTCCTTCCCCCCTGAAATATTTGGGTCTGCCACCGTCGTCCAGGCAACTAAAATGCGTCGACTTCCTGTTCCTTGAGGATAAGGTTGTAGTGAGGCTTATGCCTTGTGGAGGGGAGATACATTGCAACTTCGGGCCGCGTGGTGCTAGTTAAATTGGTCCTCACCTCCCATGTGGTGTTTACGCTACTGCCCTGAAAGTGCAACTAATCCCCGGCTGGTTTTGATAATTCATAACAACATATACCTCATTAAACTAATGTCCATTCAAGATAATATTTCAGGATGTCCAATGATTGGCATGGCAAGGACTAGAGATGTGGACCCCTCAAAATGCTAAGAAAATGGATTGGCAAAAAGCTCAAGACTTTACATTTTTGGTTAAGTGATCCAAGATCACATTGAGTCCATAGGAAAGCCAGTATTGAGTCCATAGGAAAGCCAGTACTATTAAAAGGGGATGAGGTGTTGCGATCTTGTTGCTCAAGAACTTAGTGGTATTGCTCCAAAACCCTCAACCACTTTCTCCATCCAAATATGTCCAAACCCTAAACTCCAACTCGGCTCCACCGATATTTTATATCTGGAGCCACCGAGTTCATATGGACTTAGCCACTGCCAAAACCCTAAAGATTCAGATACACTGATATGGATCTCGGTCTCACCGAGATGGCCTTGCCAGCTCTCTGTTGCTTATTGCAATTATTTTGGTCTCGCCAAGAATTGAAATCGGTCCCACCGAGATGGCTTGACTAACTCTTTGTTGCCTTATTGCTTCACTTTGGTCCCGATGAGATGATGCAATCGGTGCCACCGAGACGAGGTTTGCCCTAAGCACTTGCACATCGATCTCTCCAAGTTGTTCCCGTTGGTCCCATCGAGATTTCTAATGTTCATATTTTTACATAGATCGGTGTCACCAAGTTTTCTGATCAGTGTCACCGAGATGGGTCAAAAGTGTGTAACGGTTGGATTTTATGTGGAGGCTATATATACCCCTTCACCCCTTCTTCCTCATTGAGGAGAGCCATCACAATGTGCCTACACTTTTACCGTTCATTTTCTGAGAGAAAATGACCTACTCATGTGTTGAGATCAAGAGATTCCAATCCTACCATTGAACCTTGATTTCTAGCCTTCCCCAAATTGCTTTCCACTCAAATCCTTCTTCCACCATAGCCACATCCATGATAGAGAGTTGAGTGGGGGATACTATATCTGAAGCACAAGAGCAAGGAGTTCATCATCAACACACCATCTATTACCTTTTGGAGAGTGGTGTCTCCTAGATTAGTTAGGTGTCGCTTGGGAGCCCCCGACGTGACGTGGAGATGAACCAAGAAGTTTGTAAGGGCACTATAAAAAAAAATACACTTATGTGATGAAGCATGTTTGTCACAGTAGGTCACGTTTCTATCATGCACATACATCCATGACGATTTTATGACAAAATCAAGATAGTCATACGTGTGCTGTTGTAGAAGTGTTTCATGACATTAGCAAAATTATTATCATGAAAGTGTCCACTTCCATGACGATAAATGGCGCGTCATGGAAGTGCTTTCATCAAGGGTAACCGATATGTGGAATCCACCGTAAAGGGTCGTCGTTAAGCTATCAGGTTCCGGTTTGGATCCGATAACCCATTAACAGCCCGAACCAATGGCAGTTTTCCACGTGTAAAATTCTCATTCACCGACGATCCACGTGTCAGCTTAGCGTTGGGACAGATGTCAACCGTCCATTGGACAAGAATCGCCAATGAAACTTTGCCACATGGGACGGCCCAATAGAGGCCCATATAGCTTTAAAAGCTGCCCCAGGAACATGCCCACAAGATTTCGTCACATCTAATGGGCCGGCCCGTTAACAGCCTAACAATTTCTGGACCAAATTATGGCCCACATTAGATACAGACCGTTAAAGGACTGCAATATTCTGGGCCAGTTTACGGCCCATATTAGATCCGGCCCGTTAACAGCCTGCAATAGTTTGGGCCAAATTACGGTCCATACCTGATCCGGCCCGTTAACTGACTTTCGTATCTTGAGCCAAATTACGGCCCATAACAGATATGGCCCTTTAACAGCTATTGTGCCATCGGGCCCATTGGGGGCCTGATTTGCTCTTCGGCCTCTTAATGGCCTGTTTAACAGTTCGGTCCGATATTAGTTTCGGCCTGTCAGCGGCCCTGTCTACATATGGGTCTCTTTCTGCCCGGTTTTAATTCTGGCCATTTAAAGGCCCGAGTTGCCCGGTTTCCTATGGACTCAATGTGATCTTGGATCACTTAAACTAAAATGTAGAGTCTTGAGCTTTTGTGAATCCATGTCCTTAGCATTTTGAGGGGTCCACAATCACTAGTCCTTGCCACGCCGAACATTGAACTTCCTGAAATTTTTAACTTGAATGGACATTAATTCAATGAGATATATGTTGTTATGAATTACCAAAACCACCCAGGGATTAGTTGCACTTTTAATAGGTGACACCGTATGTGTGCAACCCGGTAGACAGGTTGTACGTTCGATCTTCTGTTCGAGGGACTGTCCGAGGTTCTGTCTGAGGGACTGTTCGAGAGAGAAAATTCTTGCAGTTGGGAGGTTGTAAATCCTAGCTGCGGGAATCTGCCCCAACGACCTTCGCCAACTCTCCTTCTGTTGCGCTACAAGTTGGTAGCGTAAAGTATAATCTTGTATGCATCTTCATAGTGGCCCTGGGCTGATGCGTAGGACATGATTTTTTTAGCGTGTTCCCAACAATATACATTATGTAAGATAAAAATAATATGGTGGATTGTTTCTATCAATTATTATTTCGCGCCTCACACCACTTCCAGTACTTCTAGAAATATCTTGCCTCATGCGTCCTCTACCTTATTCTCTCTCTCTCTCTCTCTCTCTCTCTCTCAATCACCCATCTTTCTGCCTCGTCTCTTTCTCTCTCACACACACTTCTCGTCGTCGATATGTTGTTAGTTGCAGCTGCCGCAATAAAGGAACGGCGCACCGCTCGTCGCTGTAGCCTGTTGACCTGCCAATGTTGCATCTCAAGGGCCATGATGATGTTCCGGCAAGGAGAGGAGGGGAAGGCGGCTATGAATTTCTTGAACACCAAACACGCTCGGGTTCTCGTCGATGGCGAAGCAGCAAAGTGGTTGATGATGATGCAAGGTCTCACCGTCGAGCACGACATTATTGCAACATCTGAGGTCTTGCGGGAGGCGCCGTTGATGCGAGCTCGCTGGAGATGTTTCCGTGGGCGACGACCTCAACAACGACATTGTTGTGTGGCACCGAGCGTGCAAATCTCAATTGCAACATGACCGACCATGTTGCAATCTTCGAGCTTGACCCATGTTACAAAGCTCGTCCTGCAATTTTTTTATCGCAACATTACTCATGATGCAATCTCAAGCACAATATTACTCGTGTTGCACAGCTCGTCACCTAGATACGACAACTAGAGTGTGATGGATCAAACGGCTCATGGCCCGCCGATCTTTTTAAAGATCATTTGGTATGCGCTATTGTTTTCCAAAAAACATAGCGATTGTGATGGTGTGCATCTAAATTGCAACAATGCCTAATGGCATCGTAGCGTCCAGGTTCGACCTTGCAAGAAAAAAAATATTGCAAGCATAACAACTCGCATCTTGTTTGCAGCAATTACTACTAGCATCACAACATTGCACAACCATTTTTGCAAGAGAAAAAACATAGTGAACGGACAACCTTTTCACGGTGGGCGTCGGGCTTGCAATAATGCCTCATAGAGTCATAGCGTCGGTCGCCTTTCCAGCAGAAAAAACATATCAAGCGGGCAAACTTGTAATGGCACATGTCCGGCTTGCAACAATGCATGCTAGCACTGTAGCATCCCACAACGAGCCTTGCTACATCGGTGCGCTTCCCACTTGTGTATCCGCACCATACTTACAACATGCACATGTGACCAGCTTGCATTGGCCGTGGCTGCTCTTGCAGCACCAGGCCATCCGTTTGGAGCAAAAAAAAATAGAGCACAACCATTGGCACGATGGTCTGAGCCTTGTCTGATGGCCTCGGCGGGATTGTCGTCGATCTGTACTATGTCAATTTAGTACATGGGAGGTGTAGTCATGCCTCGCAGATATAGCCATGTTGATGAACCTTGTTAAGAAATCTCGGTGTCGTACTCGTGCTTGTGTGATTGCTTATCCTCGGTGGATCGACATGCGCCTCAAATTATTCTAACAAGTGGTATCATGATGAAGGTTATGACGAGGTCGTATATATTGATCTAGAGGAAGCCGAGAGGAATAAACCGCGAAAAAAAATATTCTAGAAGTAGAAATTGTCTCGATGGTCGATCGAGGTATAAGCTTCGTCCGTGCAATCTTCTGTATTATGAATCCAAGGAAAAGGCGATATATTTGATGATGGAGTTTCGACGACATTGAGTAGCGATCGAAGTGGTGGTGGCATAACATGCTTAGGCAGTAGTGCGTGAACGACATATCTATCTGACAACGGCGGAGTGAGCTGCCGCATTTCCTATTTGCTGATCGCTACGACAAACTATTGCAGCGTCAGACTCGGGAGCAATGCTAGACCCATGGAGGGTTTATAGGGGGTTTACAGGGTGGTTGGAATTGATTGGCTGAGATTTGATTAAGTGCGGCGGGCCAACCAGTTAAAATCAGGGAGCAATTAGTGAAGGGCACGCAGCCTGGTCCATGAAAATCGGTTGCTTTTGCCAATGTGTAGTATTATGGCATGGGAGCGATCGATCGACTGAGATGAGCTGATCCATTTTAGTCGCGAGTGGTGCATTCTAAGGAATCTGGTTTTGCGGACCTTTTGGAGGGTTCACCGGTTTAGGAAACCTTTAAGTAGGTTCCTGAACCGTTTTTGCTGGTTTTCTAGCTTTTCAATTTGTTCTTTTCCCCCTTTCTCTGATTCTTTTTCCTTTTTCTTTTATTTTTGAAGTTTTTTTACAAAACATTTATGAATTTGAAATGTTTGTTTGGAATTCCAAAAAAGGTTTATGTTTAAGAAAAACTTATTGGAAATTCCTTCCAAGTTTCTAAAAAACAAATTTTGGAATATGTTTGTTTTATTTTTTCATAAATTCAAAAAATGTTCGTGTTTTCATAAAATGTTTAGGAATTCCAAAAACATTTGAGATTTAGAAAAATGTTTTGAATTTAAAAAAATGGTCCTATATGCAAATTTTGTTCCTTTTTTTGTAAATGTTTGTGTTTTTAAAATAATTCATAGTAAACACACATACATGTTTGCATGTTGAGGTGGACTTTTTTTATATGCATGGTTGCATGTTAATACGGGTCTTTTTTCCATGCATGTTGCATGATGACGTGACATACTTGCATTTTAAGAAAATAAGTTAGTGTGACTAACTATCTAGACATAAAAGATTACTCGGGCGAAATTTAACCACACACATTGGCACTCGCCAGTTAGCCCCGCCCCATATATGGACCAAATTAGTTGAAAAATTGAGTTTAGAGTTGAGTAGCAAGTTGATAGAATTGAACATGATTATGGATAGAGAACAATCCCTATTCCCTATTTGACATTGGTAAACAAAATGCTTCCTTCTATGGCCTTGAGAATTTGATCCACCTTCATTTGACCCTAGCTCTAACTTTCATTCTCAATATGACAGTATCATCCATCTTAAATTCTAAGGGTGCTAAGAGGCACACGAAAATTCAACTTTGCCCCATGATAAGACATCACACGGCCAAAATCACTGTAAAAAAGATGTCTATTTGTCCATTCACAATATGACCAATTTTTTTGAAAAACATCTAGATGCCCTTTAAAAAGGATGTCTATTTTTTCAAAGCAATCTAATCTAATTTATCAAAATATGAACGATGCTAAGGCGTCACATGGCCAAAATCACGCTGATTGGAGCAGATGATGTAAACTAAATAGTGTTGAGACTTGAGATTAATGAAGTTTGGGTTCAAAATTAAACATGCACCATAATTGTTTCGAACTAAACACTAATCGTAATTTGTAGGGTGCAATAATTATTTAGAGATAACAGAGAGAGAGAGAGAACAGAAAATTGTTCTTTTTAGAAGAGAGAATGGTACTAAACCGCGGTCCAAGGGAGACGTTTGTCTCACAGGCCCACTTCGATATAACCTCTGTTCCCTTCCCCTCTCCTCCTCCACCCCGCGCTCTTTTCCCCAAAACCAACCACCGCCCCCGCCACCTCGCCGGAAAACAACAAATCCGCCGTCGCCCGCTGCCACCGCACCACCTCGCGGGAACCCTACCTGAAGCAGAATCCGGCCAGCATATCGGCCTTTCTGCACTCCCAGTCCCTCCCCGCCACGCCCAAGCATCCCCCGAGGAACCCGCGCTCGTCTTCTTGGTCGGTGGCTCGGTGGTAATGGCCAAAAAGAAGAAGGCGGCCCGGAACCGGGGCAGGAATGGTGCGGGAATGGAGTCGGAGGCGGAGGGTTCAGCTGGGCGCGCCCCCCACTTCCACGGACACGGCGCCCCCTTTGACGTCCGCCGCGGCCAAGAAAACGGAGCCCACCCTGGGGGCGCCCGCGCCGGCCAAGAAGCTATCCCGCCCCATGGCACAGCACAGAAGATTGTTGAGCCCCTACGCCGTGCAGCGGCTTTCCTGGGGAGGAATGGCAGCGCCGGCGACGATACGTCGGACGCCTCCAGCAGCGCCGGCAACGGCGGCGTGGAGGCTCTGGTGGGCGAGCGCTCGCGGGATCAGGTATCAATCAAACACTTCTCGGTATATGCTATGAACGAGGATCTGCCAAGAACTCTAAAGCATTTAGTTGGCAAACATTTAGTTTTTGGCAATGCTGAGTTGTGGTAGACATAAGGCCGTAGCTTAGCTAGGCACAAAGAAACAGATCTTCAAGGATTCCATCAAGGAACTTGAAACGCAGCAGCTGAATGTCGTTTAAGATTCTTCAGAGATAATCTATTGCTGGAAGAACCGTTCTTCCCAAATGTGCCAACAACAGTAACTAGTTGCCTTCATATTGTGGATAAGTTAATAGGAGTGTTGTGACTAGTTGCTTAGACACTCTGCCGAGAAGGAAGCGCCCCGATATTTTCCTCCGGCTCCTATTTATCCAGTGAGTAAATACTTGCTCTTCAGCCAAGTAACTTGCCAAGGACTGTACTTCTGTGAAAAACTCTGTTTCCTACTCCCTCCGTTCGGAATTACTTGTCTCGAAAATAGATGTATCTAGAATTAAGATACATCTAGATACATCCATTTTCGCGACAAGTAATTCCGAACGGAGGGAGTAGTTTGTTCCTTTGTTGTTTCCTGTTAAACTCCGTTGTGTTATGCTAACAGGTTGACAAGGATGAGGATCCTTACCAGAATGAGAGGAGGTATTAAGAGTTTTGTGAAGCTAGAATGAAGCTTCCACTCGGATATGAATTGTGCACTGTATGTTTTTTTGAAGAGCCCTGGAGACATGGAAATGCAGTAGTACGTTTCGAGAATGTAAGTTAATCACTAATGAATTAATAGGAGCTTATTCCATCTTCTTGAGCATAACTGAGTTTTGACCTGCAGATGCTCTATCATTTCAATTGCCACAACACTCCAGGTGTCAAATGTGGTGAAGAATTATGTACAGTTAGGTTCCGCAGCTGTGAACATCAGCAGTTATACAGATCCTATTGCACAAGTATTTGGGAGGTAAGGTGACTCCTTCTCATGTGCATGCTGAAAGAAATGATGTGATAGATGATACTAACTTTTGTTATTGTTAATGCAGACCAAGCCAGAGTTGTGGTATGAGAGGTTTTGTCGAGGTAGGGTGTAATAAAAATCTGTTGGGAAGATTTGCAGCAGCTAAAGGTGTCTGCAAGTATGACCTGAGATTGAAGAACCACATGGTGTGCTAATAAAAGCTACTAAGAGATGAACTATTGTATGCTTTTGTTGGATGGTGGGTTGACATGTCGTGTGAGAGTGATGTCAAACGACCAGCTGTGAGCCTAGTGCGATCATGTTGTTGAGAAAATGGTTTTCTTGGATGATGTTCTGCAGCTACTGTGGAAGTTATCTTTACTTTGATCGATCGAAATGTGTTTGCTGGAATGTTATTCACATGGGAGGAGATGGTAACAAGCGTCAGTTTGATCATGGTGACATTCACTTATTGGTTATGAGTTTTACATGTGTATCACATGGTCACAGTTTACCGTAGGTTTGACTGTTTCTAGGAGAGTTGTTGAGGATGGGTATTTCTGTTTAAGGTCAGCTTGGGGTGAAACCTGCAGGACGTGGTAAGAAGTGCCAGGGAAGTATTCTGTGTTTTCTTTACTGATCATCCATTCATCCTGATGCCGTCCTGTGGACATGTGGTAGCATGTGATTCTGTTCAAAATCCCAGGAGGTGTCTTCTCCTCAGTTTCATTTGGAATGTGAGTGCTCATTTGAGATCAACTGCTCCTTTTCTTTAAGTATTCAAAAACTGAATCCTTACCAAGGATAAAGGTGGTAGTATGGTAATAAAGGTTGTCCTTTTTGCTCCAGAATCAGAAGATCACATGGTTTTTTTTTTCCGGTGTCTGCTGGCTTGATATGTGGAAAGCCATCCAGTCTTAGTGAATTGTTCGAGCGCTGGGTGAATGGTTTCAGCAACGTAACTCAAAAACCAGTATTGGCTGGGATTTCAGTGGTTTGTAGGGGCTGTGGAATTGGGACACAAGAAATGTCTTACTGTCAGCATATTTTATACCTAATTATCCTAACACTGTCGTTCACTGTGTTTTCAGATCGATTCATGCTTTGCAGGAGGAGCAAATCAATGAGAAGCCGCTGCTGAGAATTTGGTGTGTGTGTGTGTGTGTTGGATGGCATCGACAGATGCTTTCAAAAGATGGGCTCGGTGGCGATGAGGAAACTTTGAGTTGGATGATAGAATTTTCATACGTGCTCCACTTGTTTTCCTCCCCGTGTTCTTGTCGCAATTTCAATGAATATTACACCCTTCGATCCAAAATAAGTGTCGCAGTTTCAAACTAAGGTTAGTTGAACCTTAGTTTGAAACTACGACACTTATTACGGATCGGAGGGAGTACTATTTTATCAATGTTTCGCATCTAACCTGAACTTGGTTTAGCTTCTGTAGGCTTGTCTGTCTGATGCCTTCATGTCGCTGTGAACTGAAGCTTGTTCCTTATACGAGAAGAAGCAATAAAATATGCCGGCAGACATTTGGATTTCCTCCACAGATTTCAGAATAGTAATGGACCATAAGTAGTCGTGTTCCCTACCGTCAGTAGACTGCTGAAGGAGCAATGGTTAGCCTTGCAAGGGCGATTCTGAGTTGCTTCCTCAAAAGACCGCTACTAGGAAGAAGATAAACCCAAGGAAGAAACAGACACGAAGATAGCTCATATTCTGCCAAATAGGAGCGATATGTCTCAAGATGAAACTAGTAGATATGTTGAAACAATATACTCCCTCTGTCCCATAATATAAGAGCGTTTTTGATACTAATACGCTCTTATATTATGGGATGGAGGGAGTACAATAAAAGAACTTCCGAAAGAAGAGAAAACTGCTCTATGTATTTTAAGTATCTTCTCTAGTGCCGCTTCTTGGTTGGTTCATGTCTGAACTTTCCATCGACAGAGGTTTTTGTTTATTACACAATCAAAATTGAGATTTGATATGCTTCTTCCATCAACAAAGGTCCTGTGCTAATGGTAAATTAAGATTAAAAAGCTTCTCTTAGAAATATGACCTTGACATATACTCCCTCCGTCCCAAAATTCATGTCTTAGGTTTGTCTAGATACAGATGTATCTAATACTAAAACGTGACTTGATACATTCGTATTTGGACAAATCTAAAACAAAAATTTTAGGACGGAGGGAGTACCAAGGATTGCAGACGCAGTCAATTGAGAATTTGACAGCTGCACAATATCAGTTAACTGTTTTTGTTTACTGGTGTTGATGCAAAATGACACGTTCAGATTATTGTCAGATTCTGCGAACATTTTTAATGCAATATGGAAGAAAATTCTTATCCTTGGCAGCTTGCGTTTCAATATATTGAAAAGATAGAAAAGGTTGCCCCTAAAAAAATAGAAAAAGTTTTACAGGCCAAAAGAAAGACCAAGGGCCAAAGCCGCAGAACATCATTGGTCTATCCTTCTGGCTCAAACTTCTCCTGTTTCACATTGCAAGATCAGCAGCATCGAACCTACTCGTCTCAGATTCTTGCACCTCACATCTGAGGGTTTCCACTTTTACTGATATTCTGAACCAAATACCGAGGGCAATATGGATTCTTTCTGCTTGTGCTGTGATGGTTGAAGACTTGGTGAGCAATCACAAGCCTCTGCCATAACTGAGTGATTTGCGAAGTTCTTTAAAACTGAAGGATCAGATCCTTTAGGTTGATTGTTTCGCCTTCTGAATATCTTCAACATCAGGCTTGCACCACAGTGTGGAGTCGTGCAATAGCATTCACTACATTAAGCAAGATCGCTTGAAGTCAATGATCAACTATCCCTGTGTTTAAAATGAGTGTTCTCCAATAGGGCTAAAAGCATACAATCGATTGCCGTATTAATAAAGAAGAGTGCATTGATGGATTACTTCAATAATAATTTTCACAGCAAATAGAATAGACGAATCACTTGCCTACATTGCAGCCTTCTTCTTGCTTACACAGTTAACTGCAGTTTGGAACTACAGCGCAAACAGAGCAAGATAGGGATAGATTGATGGGGCCACCATAAGTAGGTGCCTCTGTTACATCTATCTAGATTGCACTGACTGCAGGAATGTACCAATGATAATGCATAAATAAAATATGGTTAATGAAGTGAAAAGATAATTCCCCTTTTCAAGAAATTCAGCCGTAGAGATGTATATTCTCGGAACGTTGCCCGCATGGCTTATCATATTTTCTGGAGAAAGGGCCAGTGTGAGGAAATGTATTGATGCTCACCGTGGATCATTAACTGATGCAGCAAAGTGAAAGATAACAGAAAATAGGGTGCTGCTAGAGTCAAAAGAAGAATAAACTAAACATAGACAAGCAAAAAAGGCAGTAACATGCCCTCATAATTCTCCATCAAAGTACTGATGAAGATGCCAAAAACATCATGATCTTCCTGTCCTATGGCCATTTATGTGAAGACCTCCATCTCCAAACTAGTTGTGTGTTTTTCCTGTAACACAAACTTAATCTCATTACCGCCATACATAAGCCCACACGCTATTGTATAAAGCAGGAAGGTGAAACTGAAAAGGAAAGGTTGGCCTGACTTTATAGTAAATTGGGTGACACCTAATCTAAGCAACATAGGAATATGCAGCTTTTGACCCCAAAAATAAGATCATTGTGCAAATTAAATTTCTAAATAACCACTTCACATCCACCAGCAAGTGACGTGAATTATGGTTCTCAAAACCTTGACCCCACTATAATATACATAAACATGCTACTAAGGTGCATTCAAAGAAAATTACATACATTTTTAAGCTTATCTATAAGACTAATACATGCCACATTTATCTTCTCCATGCCACCCATCTTAAGCAACAAAGGAATATGCACTATTTGATGCAGAGCTTACAGCTGGCTTTTAAACCCCCGACTCTCGCCAACTGTAATTTCCTCAAAATCAATGATCATAACTTATTCCCTTTTCCTTCCATACAAAACATTTTCATTATATCTGCTATACACGGTAATTACATTATCTGGACATGAAGAAAACTCATTGTCTGTCCAATGTTGGATGCCATTTTGTAAGACTGGGGGTTATCCATATGGGAGTAGGCCAGTTGGACCAAAGCTGAGGGGAGTCAAGTTCCTCACTACTGTTATGTGTCAAGTCAAAAGCTGCAATGTCACGGCGGTTATTCTTGTAATAGTTTAGATACTCGTGGTCGTCAGCAACGTAGACGGTGTTGGCCTTCAACTGTGGGTATTCTTCAGCACTGAGACAAAGTGATTGGTTCAGCCCAACCAGCAACACATGATCCATCAAGCTATTTATTTCCATAACCTTTTCAGCCACAATCTCAACTTTAAATATTTTTATCCCATCAGTATAGTGCACATGTGTTGCATTGTCAGCACGTGGATCATAATGAACCACATCTTGGGATCTAAAAACTTGCATCAGATCCCCACATGGAGCCTGAACAATGTAAATTGTTCGACAACTGTAATTATCTGCACAGCCTGTAATTACCTTTGCTGCGACCACAGGGCCTCTGAGATCGAAGACGTGAATTTCTCCTAGCAATGTCACTGCATATAACTTACTGTCTTTGTACAAGCAGTCTTGAAAAAAACAATGTGGTTTCAGCCAGGTCCACTTGTCATCTCCTAACCAAGCAAATGAGAGCTGCCCATCTGGATTGTGAATAAGCACCATGATATAGCCTCCTGCAGATGCATCATAAAATACAAATGCCTTTTTCTGGAGGTAGTGTTGCAGCTCGCCAAGATCAACGGGTTGAGGGCCGGTGGTACTACGGTGCTCCGCTGTGTCACGAGAGGAAATGTACTTACATAAGGCACCTCTTTCATCAAAAACAGGAGTCACATGTGCGATGGTGATCACCGACGGGATAGCAATCTGTTCACATGTGATGGGATTGAGAATATGCATCTCGGATCTCTCATCAGCAGTAACCAGCCAGCCATTTGATGACCCAATCAGATACCTGCTGCGAATAGGTGGCTCCGGGAGAGTCAACTTGTATGACCTCTTCTCCAAGAGGCTGTAGAGGCACGCAATGCTTTCACCAGCAGATTCAGATGTGTATAAGAGGCACGGCGTCTGGCGCTGCTGGTACTGCTCAAGGTTGCGCAGGCTGGAATACGCGGAGCGCCACGAGGAGCAGACGGAGCTGGCACGCATCAGGTCAGGGATCTCCAGGTGTGCAAATATGGACATCAGGACATCTTGTGGCAGCACTGGTAATTCGGCAACTGCAACCTCCATCGGTGGTCCATGTATATCTACTTTGAGGAATTTTGTCGACCTAGCAGCTTAGGCACTCTGATGAAGACCAGAGAACGCAGATTCCTCCGGTGGATGGCTAGACTCGAAATCTTGGATACGCTACAGTACCACCCATTGGAGATAATAAATCGGCTCTTTCAGAACAACAATTGCTTGTTGGAAGGTTACAATCCTGGATGGGCCACACGGAGAGCACGGCCAGGCAGGCTCTTGGGTGTACTTATGGGTGGCCTCCCCTCCTCTGCTGGGAGCTGATTCTGTGACGGAAATCCGACTCCGATTACGCCACTCCCCAAAAAGGTTCAGACTTTGAATCGATCCAGTTGCCCAAAGAACTCCGAGCACTGCTGGTTCTCCTCTGCAGGACTGAATCGAATCCGAGAGACCGAAGAACAGAACTAACCCGAGAGAGAGTAGCAGGCTCAGCAACCCAGCTCCGCGAACCACGAGGAGACGAAGGATGGCGGGCAGGTGGGGATTCGCTCGGCCTTCGTCGTCAGATGCGGTAACGAACCGGGAATGATACAGCGATGGCTGGAGGGCATGTGGAGGTGGGATTGTATAGCAGCAGGATGACGGCGGAGGTGGGGATTCGTCGGAGGCAATGCTTCGGCGAGCGGCGGCGACGGCGGCTGCTGGGTGGTTTGGTTAATACAGGCCTGGGAGGGGACAATTTAAGGCACCTGTCTTTATGTCTATGACATGTGGGCCTTGGAAGGATACAGGTAGGAGGAGTGCCTTTGCCAAAATGAAAGAAAAAAAAATACATGTTGGGTTTTCTTTAGTAGTGCCAATCCTCATTAGAGCACCTCAATGTATTTTACATCACTAAAAAGTGATTAAAATAAAATATACATCACTCAAAAAATGATTTTACATCACTAGCCGATAATATGAAATAGGGCAGCCACACGACAACCGATCCAACAGATAATGTAAAAATAGGTCAGTCGCACAACAACACTATAGCCCGCATATTTAAACCAAAATCATCACAAACATGAGATACATCTGTTTGAGCGACAAGTAATATGGATAGGAGAGAGTACCAAATTCAACATCAACATAGCAAAATTATGATCTCATAGTGCATCATAGCAAACATAGTTCATGATCCCACAAATAAAAGGGCACATAAACATAAAGATAAACATGGCATCTCAATTTTCATCTTCTTCGTTGTCACTTGGCTCGTTGTGAACATTGGCTGATAATCATTATTGGCTTAGCATTTCCTTGAAGATCTTCATTGTCTTCTTTCTCATTGTTGTTATTTGGCACATTGTGAACATTGCCTTGTGATCCATCTATGTCACCACCTTCACCGAAGCCACCTCTCATGCCACTCATGTTACCACCATAGGCACCTCGCATGCCACCCATGTGCATACTGTAGCCACCTCTCATGCCACCCATGTTATCACCATAGCCACCTCCCATGTCAGCCATCATGCCACTAAAGCCACATGTAACGGTTAACATGAGGGCCTAGCCCAACGAAGACTTTGCAATCTCTACTATGGCTAGAAGCGCATATTGGCCACCCCAATATATGACTAATATCATACACACAAGTGTCATATGTCGGTAAGAAGGTGGACATCACAATAAATACAAGTACTCATCAATACAAGAGAAAATACGAGATACAATAGGGCATACATATGTCAATACATAAATATTTCACCAAATAGAGGTCAACATGGCCCAACATTATATCAATCAACGCAGCGGAAGAAGGCACGAGTCCGAGTACGGACAAGAAGCAAATATGCCTAAGAGGCAAGAGAAATAAGCAACGTCCACCATGTTAATCTCTGGTTGCCAACCGGGATCCCATCCTAATGATTGTCGTCAAAGAAGAGCGAAAAGAAACTCCACGTAGAATGTTTCATGCTCTCGTCTTAAAGCAAAGCTTTACATGTACCTGCCCACAGCGACAACCCACGCATGAAAACTTAACACCCCAAGACTCGCCGCCGAGGCAAGCGAGGCAGCCCACCAGCTGCTCCTCTGGACGCACCCTGAGCACCTAGGCAGCGCCTCCAAGAAGGGGACGGCGCCGAGACATCGCCGCTGCCTGGCCCGGCGAACCAAGCCTAGGGTTTCCCCCGATGTCAAAATAGGGGATGGATATGGCCATGACAACGCCCCCAGGAAGGAGATGGCGCCCACAAGCGTCGTCGCTGTCGTAGCCGTAGCCGCGCCGAATTTCTCCTCGGTCGTGTCCATCAATTTCTGAAGCACAACAAACTGGAAGGGGGGCAAAGCTGCGACCTTGGGCCATCATCGTGAAGAGGGGGGAGCAAGATGCCATCGTTCTACCAATCGGCGTGCCCACCACAACCCCTGGTCGAGGGAGACTAGAGCCTGCATCCACCCGCCACAACCCTGCCGCCCGCACGGCCAGGAAGTGCAACTGCCACCGCCGGGATACCACAACACACAACCGTGGCGCCCGACCAGCCTCCTCATTGCGCCTCCACCCCATGAAGAAGATGGTGTGTCCATCGCAGCCTGGGGCCGCCGCCCCAGCATACTAGCACCGGAGCAATAGCGACGGGAGCCCCGACGCCTCCCACAGCCCAGGCGGCCAGATCTGGCCAGGCCAGACCAGGACGACCCAGTGGCCACACGCGGCCATCCGCGCCAACAAGCTACGCCGCCAACTCCCGCGCTGCTGCCGCACCCCCAGACCTCCGCCGAGCCATGCAATCCATGGCCATCACGCCAGATCCGAGCCACGGCCATACCACCGTCGACCGCCGCCAAAACCGACTTCTGCGCTGCCCCTACAGCCACAGAAGCCGGCCCATCCCGCTGTTGGTAAACGTAGTACAAAAAAAATCGCCCTACGAACACCCAAGAACAATATGAAGATGCATAACGGGTTATGATCAACGATCTTTACGGACTCCGGGAGTGCAGCGGAAGTAGACGAGTCGATGTAGATCGTACTTGAAGCCCCTTGAACTTTGATGACGATCCTGTGAACCGCCCACGAATGATCCCTCGAACGGAAGACCGAAAGCACGGCCTCTCTACTTGGTTGCAAGCGTACGGTCTTCACGATCCAGTAGCGCTTTGCCGTCTAGAGCTAATCATCGCTAGAGAAGTAGAGGGAGAAGATTAGAACCACACGAGGCTTCTAATTATGAGGATTAGAGGTGGCTAGGGCTCGCTCTAATTAGTCAACTAGGATCAACTAGAGCATGCACTAGATCAAGTAGAGGAGGCTCCAAAACTTGTATCCGCATAGGGTGGAAATCCTCTAGTATATATAGGATTGGGGGGAGAGGGACTGCCACAAAGGGGAAAAGAGCCCCCTTGGTGTGTTGTTCAAGGGAGGGGGAGTAGGACTCCCCCTCCAAGTAGGATTCGCCCCCCCTTTTAGGAAAGGGGGGTGCCTCCCTTGTTGGGCCCTTGTGGCCCAACTCCTTCTCCGCCTCTTGGCCTTATTTGGCCCGTTGATATTAAATTAATATATTTTTGTTCTAAACATTTTCAGAGCATAATATATATAATTTAACATCTTCGAAAACATTTTCCACCTATATATATTAGTCGACAAAACCCTTCCGGTGACCCCAAAACGCTTCCGGAACCTCTCGGAACTATTCCGGATATTAATGAAACAATTCAACAAATATATTCTCATCACTCCGTCCTACTAACACTCAACAGATTGTGATTACCTTAATCTTGTGACCCCGTAGGTTCAGTAACCATAGACATGAACGAGACCCCTTCGTTCAATGACCAATAGCGGAACCATGGACATCCAGATTGGTCCCTATGATTACAGGAATGATATTCGATCAAACCTTTAGTTATCATGCGATGTTCCCTTTGCTTCATGATACTTTACAAAACCCGGTGTGCATCGGTATCCTCTCGAGTCATCACCATGCTTACTATACTGTTGCTCATGTTACCCGTTTTGTTCTTCTTTCTCGTTGACGTGTTTCGGCATCCCTGTGACGTAGTCACTTGTGTCTGGCCAGACGATGATGGATGCCTTCACACCGAGAGGGCCCTAGGAATATCTACGCATTGTCGGAGGAGAAAATTCCACTCTTGAGTTGTCCGGTCACTTGTCAAACTTTCCAGTGAGCCTGAAAGTTGTTGTTATGATTGATGCGGCTTGAACTACGTCAGTATTTCCCCAAAGAGGAAGGGATGATGCAGGACAACTAAGGTAGGTATTTCCCTCAGTGATGAGACCAAGGTTATCAAACCAGTAGGAGAACCACGCAACACTATGTAAACGGTACCTACGCACAAAGAACAAAAGGATAGATAAAATTGTAGTAGATTGGATGAATAGATCTCGTGGGAACGCGAGATAAAATAAATAACAAAAAATTGCAGCAAGGTATTTTTGGGTTTTTGGATTAATAGATCTGAAAATAAAAGCAAATAAAAATAGATCTCGACGGCAAATATGATAAAGAAGAGACCCGGGGGCGTAGATTTCACTAGTGGCTTCTCTCAAGAAAAATAGCACACGGCGGGTAAACAAATTACTGTTGGGCAATTGATAGAACTTCAAATAATTATGACGATATCCAGGCAATGATCATTATATAGGCATCATGTCCAAGATTAGTAGACCGACTCCTGCTGTTATCTACTACTATTACTCCACACATCAACCGCTATCCAGCATGCATCTAGTGTATTAAGTTCATGGGAAAACGGAGTAATGCAATAAGAACGATGACGTGATGTAGACAGGATCTATTCATGTAGGAATAGACCCCATCTTGTTTTCCTTAATAGCAACAATACATACGTGTCATGTCCCCTTCTGTCACTGGGATTGAGCACCGTAAGATCGAACCCATCACAAAGCACCTCTTCCCATGGCAAGAAAAATCGATCTAGTCGACCTAACTAAACCAAAGATTCGAAGAAGAAATACAAGGCTATAAGCAATTATGCATATAAGAGATCAAAACTCAAATAACTTTCATGGATAAAATAGATCCGATCATAAACTCAAACTTCATGGGATCCCAACGAACACACCACAAAAAGAGTTACATCAAATATATCTCCAAGAGACAATTGTATTGAGAATCGAAAGAGAGAGAGAGGAAGCCATCTAGCTACTAACTACGAACTCGTAGGTCTACAATGAACTACTCACGCATCATCGGAGAGGCACTAATAAGGATGATGAACCCCTCCGTGATGGTGTCTAGATTGGATCTGTGGTTTCTGGAATTTGCGGCGGCTGGAATTGTGTTTCGTCGACTCCCCTAGGGTTTTTGGATTTTGGGGGTTTTTATGAAGGAAATATGCCCTAGAGGCAATAATAAAGTTGTTATTTTATATTTCCTTATTCATGATAAATGTTTATTATTCATGCTAGAATTGTATTAACCGAAAACTTGATACATGTGTGAATACATAGACAAAACAACGTGTCCCTAGTATGCCTCTACTTGACTAGCTCGTTGATAAAAGATGGTTAAGTTTCCTAGCCATGGACATGAGTTGTCATTTGATGAACAGGATCACATCATTAGTGGAATGATGTGATGGACAAGACCCATTCGTTAGCTTAGCATAATGATCGTTCAGTTTTATTGCTATTGCTTTCTTCGTGTCAAATATATATTCCTCCGACTATGAGATTATGCAACTCCTAGACACCGTAGGAATACCTTGTGTGCTATCAAATGCCACAACCTAATTGGGTGATTATAAAGATGCT
Organism: Triticum aestivum; assembly: GCF_018294505.1. Lineage (NCBI taxonomy): Eukaryota > Viridiplantae > Streptophyta > Magnoliopsida > Poales > Poaceae > Triticum > Triticum aestivum. The sequence continues at coordinate 142,462,366 of NC_057801.1, forward strand.
CTACAGGTATCTCCGAAGGTGTTTGTTGGGTTGGCATAGATTGAGATTAGGATTTGTCACTCCGAGTATCGGAGAGGTATCTCTGGGCCCTCTCGGTAATGCACATCATATGAAACCTTGCAAGCAATGTGACTAATGAGTTACTTGCGGGATGATGCACTACGGAACGAGTAAAGAGACTTGCCGGTAACGAGATTGAACTAGGTATGAAGATACCGACGATCGAATCTCGGGCAAGTAACATACCGATGACAACGGGAATAACATATGTTGACATTGTGGTTCGGCCGATAAAGATCTTCGTAGAATATGTGGGAACCAATATGAGCGTCCAGGTTCCGCTATTAGTTATTGACCAGAGAGGTGTCTCGGTCATGTCTACATAGTTCTCGAACCCGTAGGGTCCGCATGCTTAACGTTCGATGACGATATGTATTATATGAGTTATGTGTTTTGGTGACTGAAGGTTGTTCGGAGTCCCGGATGAGATCACGGACATGACGAGGAGTCTCAAAATGGTCGATAGGTAAGGATTGATATATTGGAAGGTTATATTCAGACACCAGAATGGTTCCGGAGTGGTTCGTGTATTTTTTGGAGTACCGAGGGGTTACTGGAACCCCCCGGGAGAAGTAATGGGCCTCATGGGACATAGGGGAGAGGAGGAGGCAGGCCACAGGATGTGCCCCCCACCCATGGGAGTCCGAATTGGACTAGGGGAGGGGCCCCCCTTTCCTTCTCCCAGTCTCTCTCTCCCTTCCCCCTTTTCCCCCTCCGGAAAGGAAGGAGGGGTCCGAATTGGACTAGGAGTCCTAGTAGGACTCCCTCTTGTGGGCGCACCCTAACCGGCCTCTCCCCTCTCCCTCCTTTATATACAGGGGCATGGGGCACCCCAAAGCACATCAATTGTCTTAGCCGTGTGCGGTGCCCCCTCCACCGTTTACTCCTCCGGTCATATTGTCGTAGTGCTTAGGTGAAGCCCTGCGCGGATCGCATCACCATCACCGTCACCACGTCATCGTGCTGACAAAACTCATCTCCTTCTTACTTCTGTTGGATATAGAGTTTGAGGGACGTCATCAAGCTGAACATGTGCAGAACTCGGAGGTGTCTTACGTTCGGTACTTGATGGGTTGATTCGAGAAGACGTTTGACTACATTAACCGCGTTAAGTTAATGATTCTGATTTTGGCCTATGAGGGTACGTGGACACACTCTCCCCCTCTCATCACTATACATCTCCTAGATAAATCTTGCGTGAGCGTGGGAAATTTTTGAAATTACATGCTACGTTTCCCAACAGTGGTATCAGAGCCAGGTCTATGCGTAGATGATATGCACGAGTAGAACACAAAGAGTTGTGGGTGGTGATCATCATACTGCTTACCACCAATGTCTTATTTTGATTCGGTAGTATTGTTGGATGAAGTGGCCTGGACCAACCTTACATGACCACGTTCATGAGACCGGTTCCACCGACAGACATGCAACTAGTTTTGCATAAAGGTGGCTGGCGGGCGTCTGTTTCTCCAAATTTAGTTGAATCGAATTTGACTATGGCCAGTCCTTGTGAAGGTTAAAACATCAAACTTGATAAATCACCGCTGTGGTTTCCGTAGGTATGTACGGTTCATGCTAGAATCCCGTAGCAGCCACGTAAAACTTGCAACAAAAAAAGTAGAGGACGTCTAACTTGTTTTTGCAGGGCATGTTGTGATGTGATATGGTCAAGGCATGATGTGATATAAATTGTTGTATGAGATAATCATGTTTTGTAATAAGTTATCAGCAACTGGCAGGAGCCATATGGTTGTCGCTTTATTGTATGAAATACAAATGCCATGTAATTGCTTTACTTTATCACTAAGCGGTAGCGATAGTCATAGAAGCAATAGTTGGCGAGACGACCATGACTCTATGATGGAGATCAAGGTGTCAAGCCGGTGATGATGGAGATCATGATGTTGCTTTGGTGATGGAGATCAAAAGCACAAGATGATGATGGCCATATCATGTCACATATTTTGATTGCATGTGATGTTTGTCTTTTATGCATCTTATTTTTCTTAGTACGGCAGTAGCATTATAAGATGACCCCCTACTAAAATTTCAAGGTATAAGTGTTCTCCCCAAGTATGCATCATTGCGAAAGTTCTTCATGCTGAGACACCACGTGATGATCGGGTGTGATAGGATCTATGTTAAAATACAACGGGTGCAAGCCAGTTTTGCACATGTAGAATACTCAGGTTAAACTTGACGAGCCTAGCATATACAGATATGGCCTCGGAACACTGGAGACCGAAAGGTCGAACGTGAATCATATAGTAGATATGATCAACATAGTGATGTTCACCATTGAAGACTACTCCATCTCACGTGAGGATCGGACATGGTTTAGTTGATTTGGATCACGTATCATTTAGATGACTTGAGGGATGTCTATCTAAGTGGGAGTTCTTAAGTAATATGATTAATTGAACTTAATTTATCATGAACTTAGTCCTGATAGTTTTTTGCATATCTATGTTATAGATCAATGGCACGTGCTACCATTACCTTGAATTTTAATGCGTTCCTAGAGAAAGCTAAGTTGAAAGATGATGGTAGCAACTACACGGACTGGGTCCATAACTTGAGGATTATCCTCATTGCTGCATAGAAGAATTATGTCCTTGATGCACCGCTAGGTGTACCACCTGCCCCAGCAACTGCAGAAATTGTGAATGCCTGGCAGTCGCGTGTTGATGACTACTCGTTAGTTTAGTGTGCCATGCTTTACAACTTAGAATCGGGACTTCAAAGACGTTTTGGACATCATGGACCATATGAGATGTTCTAGGAGTTGAAGTTAATATTTCAAGAAAATGCCTGAGTTGAGAGATATGAAGTCTCCAACAAGTTCTATAGATGCAAGATGGAGGAGAACAATTTTGTTAGTGAGCACATACTCAGAATGTCTGGGTACCATAATCACTTGACTCAGCTGGGAGTTAATCTTCCAGATGATTGTGTCATTGACAGGGTTCTTCAATCACTGCCACCAAGCTACAAAGGCTTCATGATGAACTACAATATGCAAGGGATGGAAAAGGCTATTCCTGAGCTCTTCGCGATGCTAAAGGTCGCGGAGGTAGAAATCAAAAAGGAGCATCAAGTGTTGATGGTTAACAAGACCACTAGTTTCAAGAAGAAGGGCAAGGGTAAAAAGAAGGGGAACTTCAAGAAGAATGACAAGCAAGTTGTCACTCCCGGGAAGAAACCCAAAACTGGACCCAAGCCTGAAACTGAGTGCTTCTACTACAAAGGGACTGGTCACTGGAAGCGGAATTGCCCCAAGTATTTGGCGGATAAGAAGGATGGCAAAGTGAGCAAAGGTATATTTGATATACATGTTATTGATGTGTACCTTACTAATTCTCATAGTAGTGCCTGGGTATTTGATACCGGTTTGGTTGCTCATATTTGTAACTCGAAGCAGGGACTACGGATTAAACGAAGATTGGCTAAGGACGAGGTGACGATGCGCGTCGGGAATGATTCCAAGGTCGATGTGATCACCGTCGGCACACTACCTCTACATCTACCTTCAGGATTAGTTTTAGACCTGAATAATTGTTATTTGGTGCCCACGTTGAGCATGAACATTATATTTGGATCTTGTTTAGTGCGAGACAGTTATTCATTTAAATCAGAGAATAATGGTTGTTCTATTTATATGAGTAATATCTTTGATGGTCATGCACCCTTGACGAGTGGTCTGTTTCTATTGAATCTTGATCGTGATGATACATATATTCATAATATTGATGCCTAAAGATGCAAAGTTGATAGTGATAGTGCAACTTATTTGTGGTACTGCCGTTTGGGTCATATCGGTGTAAAGCGCATGAAGAAACTCCATAAAGATTGATGATACGTCCATTTTGCATCATGTTTTCCTACTGTTATTTATGTTGTTTTATTGCATAATAATGCCTTTTGGAGTAATTCTAATGCCTTTTCTCTCATAATATGCAAGGTATGCACCAAGGGGGAGAATTCTGGCAGTTGGAAATCTGGACCTGAAAAAGCTACGTCAAGCTACCTATTCTACACAACTCCAAATGAGTTGAAACTCCCCGAGGAGTTTTTTATGGAATATTTAATAAATATTGGAGCAAATAAGTACTAGAGGAGGGCCACTAGGTGGGCACAACCCACCTGGGCATGCCAGGAGGCCCAGGCGTGCCCTGGTGGGTGCTGCCCTCCTCGGCCCACCTCCAGTGCCCATCTTTTGGTATATAAGTCATTTTGACCTAGAAAATAAATAAGAGGAGGAAATTCAGGATGAAGCGCCGCCGCCTCGAGGCAGAACTTGGGCAGGAGCACTTTTGCCCTCCGGCGTAGCGATTCCGCCGGGGGAACTTCCTTCCCGGAGGGGGAAATCATCGTCATCATCATCACCAACAACTCTACCATATTGGGGAGTGCTATCTTCATCAACATCTTCACAGCACCAACTCCTCTCAAACCCTAGTTCATCTCTTGTGTTCAATGTTTGTATCAAAACTATAGATTGGTGCTTGTGGGTGACTAGTAGTGTTGATTACATCTTGTAGTTGATTACTATATGGTTTATTTGGTGGAAGATTATATGTTCAGATCCATTATACTATTTAATACCCCTCTGATCTTGAGCATTTTTATCATTTGTGAGTACTCACTTTTGTTCCTGAGGTCACGGGAGAAATCATGTTGCAAGTAATCATGTGAACTTGATATGTGTTCGATATTTTGATGGTATGTATGTTGCCATTCTCATAGTGGTGTCATGTGAATGTCGACTACATGACACTTCACCATATTTGGGCCTAAGGGAATGCATTGAGGAGTAGTTATTAGATGGTGGGTTGCGAGAGTGACAGAAGCTTAAACCCCCATTTATGCGCTATTCTGTAAGGGACCGATTGGATCCAAAAGTTTAATGCTATGGTTAGAATTTATTCTTAATACTTTTCTCGTAGTTGCGGATGCTTGCGAGAGGGTTAATCATAAGTACGAGGTTTGTTCAAGTAAGAACAACACCTAAGCACCGGTCCACCCACATATCAAATTATCAAAGTACCGAACACGAATTAAGCCAACATGATGAAAGTGACTAGATGAAATTCCCTTGTACCCTCAAGAACACTTTGCTTATTATAAGAAACCGTTTTGGCCTGTCCTTTGCCTCAAAGGATTGGGCTACCTTGCTGCACTTTTGTTACTACTATTGTTACTTACTCGTTAAAATTTATCCTGCTATCAAACTACTCCCCTACTCACAATTTTAGCACTTGCAGACAATACCTTGCTGAAAACCACTTGTCATTTCCTTCTGCTCCTCGTTGGGTTCGACACTCTTACTTATCGAAAAGGGTTACAATTGACCCCATATACTTGTGGGTCATCAATGGACTTTTGGAATCACCTGATTATGAATCATTTGATACTTGCGAACCGTGCCTTATGGGCAAGATGACTAAAACTCCATTCTCCGGAACAATGGGTCGAGCTAGTGACTTATTGGAAATAATACATACCGATGTATGTGGTCCAATGGGTGTTGATGCTCGTGGCGGGTATCGTTATTTTCTGACCTTTGCAGATGATTTGAGCAGATATGGGTATATCTACTTAATGAAACACAAGTCTGAAACATTTGAAAAGTTCAAAGAATTTCAGAGTGAAGAGAAGAATCATCATAACAAGAAAATAAAGTTTCTACGATCTGACCGTGGAGGAGAATATTTGAGTTACGAGTTTGGCCTTCATCTAAAACAATGTGGAACAGTTTTACAGCTCACGCCACCTGTAACACCACAGCGTAATGGTGTATCCGAACGTCGTAACCGCACTTCATTGGATATGGTACGATCTATGATGTCTATAACTGATTTACCACTATCATTTTGGGGTTATGCATTAGAGGCAGCTGCATTCACTTTAAACATGGCACCGTCAAAATCCGTTGAGACGACACCGTATGAACTATGGTTTGACAGCAAACCTAAGCTATCGTTTCTTAAAGTTTAGGGATGTGATGCTTATGTCAAAAGGCTTAAGCCTGATAAGCTCGAACCCAAATCAAAGAAGTGCGTCTTCATTTGATTCCCTAAGGAAACAATTGGGTACACCTTCTACCACAAGTCCGAAGGCAAGATCTTTGTTGCTAAGAACGAAACCTTTCTAGAGAAGGAGTTTCTCTCAAAAGAAGTGAGTGGGAGGAAAGTAGAACTTGATGAGGTAATTGTACCTGCTCTCGATTTGGAAACACTACAAAAAAAGACACACCTGTGACATTTTGGGCCGAACGAATTTTTTGTTGTCATACTTATGACACTTCTATGACGATAATTGTGATAAAACCCGGTATCATCATAGATGTGGTGAGATCCTACTTCTATGATAAAAAATCATGACAGAAAATGGGCTTTTCATCCTGGGCGGGCCGGAGACGCAGCTGCATGACATTCTTTGGGCCGTCCATGATGGAAAAAATCGTGGTAGAAGCGAGGGCGAGGAAAATTTTGGGGAGTTCCCGGTTACGATGGGTTGTCGGGGGCCGAGCGATGCACGTATCTCTCGTACAGGTACGCGCGTGGGTGCGAGGCGTTGGGCTCTAACTGAACCCGAGCGAGGTGTTCGCCTAACTGAACCCGAGCGATTGCACTGCAGGCTACGCATTACTGAATCCGAGCGATCGAGCGATTCCTTTGCTACTACTGCTAACTGAAGCCGATCGATGCTGCCTCTGGATGAACAATGAGCGTTGTAGGGGGGGGGGGTTGGATGAACTGTTCCCTATGGGGGTTGGATGAACAGGACCCCGTGGTGTTGCCGCTGGATGAACAGGACCAAGATCGATCGAGCCGGTTGGGCGTGGATGAATAGGACCCCGTGGAGAGCTGGATGAACATGACCCCATGGAGGGAAGGTTGAACAGTAGCCGGTGGAGGGCTGGTTGAACAGTAGCCAGTGGAGGACTGGATGAATAGTAGCCCGTGGAGGGGTGGTTGAACAGGACCCCGTGGAGAGGGCTGGTTGAATAGTAGCCGGTGGAGGAGCGCGCGGTGGAGGCTGGATGAACAGGAGCCCGTGGATGAACAGTCGCAGGTGGAGGCTGGAGGAGGTCGATGGTGGATGAACAGTAGCCTGTGGATGCTGGAGGAGGTCGATGGTGGAGATGAACAGTATCCCATGGAGTCCCGTTTTGCGGTACGCCATACCCCTCCCAATGAACAGGACCCCTGTTTCGACTGTACCACTCCAACACAAGTCCGTTTCCTCCGTTTTGCGGTACACCACACCCCTCCCGATCAACAGGACCCTGTTTCGACCGTAGGAGGTCCAACAACAGTTCGTTGCCTCCGTTTTGCAGTACGCCAGACCCCTCCTGATGAACAGGATCCCATTTCGACCATGGCTGGTGGAACACAAGGCTGTTTCCTCCATTCTGCGGTATGCCAGGCCTCGTTTCCATCGGCTGTTCCGTCCAAGCCGGTTGGCTCCTGATGAACACGACGTATTATGACCCAGTTGGTTGCCTCCCGATGAACATGATGTTGTTTCTCTGTTCCGAACAGCCGGTTTGCTGCTCGATGAACAGGACGTCGTTGCTGCCATCCGTTGCCTCTCCATGTACACAAGCCCTGGCCGTCCGTTCTGACCCAGTCGGTTTGCTGCTCGAGACCCTTCTCGTATGTACGTACGTGGCCGTATTTTCTTTCTTGCACCCTGGCTGCTGTCCATACGTGTACATGCTACATGCGTGCCTCTACTACGACACGTGCCCTTCCTTACACGGCCACGGTGCATCACTGCAGCCTGCAGATAGACCAATCGTATATATGTACACGTTCACGACCAGAATGACAACGCTACATACGCTTCGAGCAGTTGAGTCCTGACTGTCAGGCACTTTCTTGCGTGCGAAGATGTAGCTGGTGGGTCCCAGCAGTCAGGGGGCGAATCATTTTTTTGCCTGTAATATGGACGAACTTCCTTGCGTGCGAAGATGTAGCTGGTGGGTCCCAGCTGTCAGGGGGGAAACATTTTTTCGCGAAATACGGTGGCCCGTCCGGTGGGTCCCTACTGTCAGGTGGAGGAATAATTATTTTGCACGTAATAAGGAGGCACTTCCTTGCGGCTGCCGTGGACCCAACTGTCAGCCTCTCCACGTACAGTACTCTTCCGATGGAAGTTGTTCCTTGACCACGTTGACCACGCCGCGCCGAGAGCACGAGGGCGGTGGACGACGGCGAGGCCTAGGAAGGGGACGACGTGGAGCCGGGGAAGACGCGGCAGTGGAAGCCCGCACGGAGAGGAGTACGAGGGTTCACTGGTTCGACTGTAGTGTGAGGCTGTCATTGCCGCAGAATAACAGGGGGTGTGGGTGAGTAGAGGGATGGCCTGGCCAACGGTGGGTATAGTAGGGGCGGTGAGGCCTCCACAGCATCACAGACGGCCACGGGAGGCAGGAGCACGCGGCACGACCGGCACTGCTTTGGGCGGCTGGAGCAAGAAGACCAAAGGTTGAAGAAGCACTACGGCCGTTGGATGGACATCGTACGATCACTATAGCTAGAATCGTTTATATTGACTAAGTTGACAAAGCCCTTGGTACGCGTCAACTTAGTAGGCCCACAGGTCATCCTCCGAAATGGTGCGCCCCAGATGTCAGGGGGAGGAATCATTTTTTGGGTGGCTGAAGTAAGAATATCTGAGGTTGAAGAAGAAGCACGACATCCGTTGGATGGACATCCAACAGCCACTGCTGCTAGAACCGTTTGTTGACTATAAGTTGACAAAGCCTTGCATACGCGTCAACTTAGTTTTTTAGGGGACGCGTCAACTTAGAAGGTCCACAAGTGTGTGGCAGAGAACATATAGCCCATTTGCGATTTGTAAGAATCTACAACCCATTTTTGAATTCTAATGAAATTTACTACAACCCATTTATAGTTTATTAAAAGTACAACCCATTTTCTAGCTAGGACAACAATTAATAATTTCAACCAAACACTCAAATCAGAATTCAAAAAAATCCCACATTTTGATGGGATCCGAAATATTTTTATCCAAAATTTCTAGTCAGATTAAATATAATTTCAAAATAAAGTTGTATTACATAAAAATCCAACGAAATATTGCGCGCGCAAGAAGTAATGAAATTAAAATTTTCAAATTCCAAAAATAATATATTTTTCAAACTAATTACGCGTTTGGTGCTTTTTTTATAGTTACTGCCCAATTATTATAAATACATCCCATTTATTATTTCTTAAAGTCTATTTTCTTGTTAAGCCTAATGCATACCTCCTAGGAAAGTTTGCATCCCAGCGGGGCGGTGAATAACAAGTTGACCCTGATATTGTGTACAACTGTCGGCCCAGTTGCATTGCTGATGTTGAAAAAAAGGCATGTGTAGTACAGTACAACCTAACATGGCTACTCAGCCCACATTCAGCAACGCCGGAAAGGCCCAAACAAGGCTTATGTAGAACTTTTTGAAGTCACTGAGTTCAATTAATAACTTAAGAAAAAGGTTAGATTACAGTGGAACCTAATTAAAAGCTATCACGAGCAAAAAAATAATTCAACGGGTCCCACTTGTGCGTGTGTCCGTGCGTGTGTGTGTGCGTGTGTCCGTGTGTGTGTGTATGTGTGTGTGTGTGTGTGAGAGAGAGACCCATCGGTCGATGCTCGTAAATACATCTTTCAGCCATATGTATTGCTGATGCTCAGTAAAAACTTATATAGTTGACACAATCATATAGAACATCACAACACACTGAACTTGCATACAAAAATTTCACGCAGGCGGCACAATCAGGATGGAAGCAGTGGATCGCTACGAGTAGGGCCATGTTGAAACCAACGAATTCGTACATAACGGTTCATCGTCTTTATCAATGCCGGGGAAATATCTTGAATGTTGTGCAAAGAAAACAGACAAACAACACAATAAGTTCTGCTAACACATTAGGTTGACGTACAAACCTTTCTAAACAAAGTTCAGGTACAAAATTAGAACAGGTCACAATCAAATGTACCGGCACATCAGTGCTTCACACCCATAGCTCGGATTTAACTAGTATCTGGCAAGATTCAGTTGTTACCTCAAATTAGAGCACATCCAGGCAGCCAGCCCCGCCTCTTCTCCCAAAGAAGCAGTGGCCTCCACCACGCGATGGAGTAGGCCCTGTGCCATCCATCGTTCCGATCAACACGGGGAAAGTCTGACATTGACTCCTGTAATGGACGTCGTCGACGGACCCTGGCACCAGCGGCGGCGGCAGGACTTCGATTGATGGATTGACCACTTCTTTGACATGCACGAACACTCGATACAGGTACATTCCTAACGTGGTCTGCTGCGGCCTTGGGGGTGACGAATAGTACAACCCCGGTTCCTACACCGGTATCTCAACACCAATCACCTTCCGTATGGAGGACGGCTTCTTCATCCATGCCATAACCATTAGAGCCCAGTTGTCTGGAGGAACAAACATACTTATGAGCTTATCTCCAAGGTCGTTGATAAGCTCATTCATGGACTCACTGTTCCAAGCACGTCGAGGCATGCCGTGGAAGGTAAGCTTTGTTAAAAACTCAAGCTCAGAGGGCACCGAGCCCCATCCTGGGTGCCACCGATCAAAGCTCACCAGCGCGCCATCGCAGAACAAACGTCGGGAAGATTCGAACACACGACTGCAGTCAAAAGTTATCCGGAACCTGACGAAGAAATCAGCCGATGGTAGACAGACTTCGACGAGCAAGTCACTTATTTGGATGCTGTGCGCAATGCCAAGAGCTTTGACAAGGTCGTCCGGCGAGACGGGAGACCGATCGCCTTTGATGGTTACCATCAGCACTTTGCCGGCAAACTAGTCGTCAAGCGCCGCCATGCCACTGTTGAGCAATAACACGGAGCGACCGAAGGCAGGACAGACCTCAGGATCTCCGGCTCGGAGATCCGCGTTGACCGACGACATGATAGTGAGCTTGAGTACAGGGAGTGCAGGAGGGGGATTTGGGGGAACTGGAGTAGGAATCGAGATTCCAGAGGTGGGGGAGGGGCGGGAGATTGGGGATGAAAAGGTAGCATGAATTTTGAACACGCACCAATATGCTCTCGGTGCGCAAGTGCACAAAAACACCGGTGGCGCCCACATGTCGGCCTAAGAGTCCTTATTCTTTATTTTTTGGAGAGCCCGACCTTTTTTTAGGATCTTTTGAGAACCCAGCCTGAGATTCATAATTGACCTGTTTGGCATTGTGTTACTACTCAGCCCATATTCAATGACACCCAACTGGCCCAAACAAGTGTACATCATCGAAAAGACACTAAGCTCAAATTATAACTTGAAGAAGGGTGATATACTCTGAACACTGGAGAATGTGATGCCCTCATTTAGCCCACTAGTAGTTTGAGACAATAAACAGTTCGAAACAACGATATATACAACATTCAAACACTGGCTAGTGACTACTACTGACATAAACAACAAGACATGATAGTTCATAAGAAGTATTGCTACACCACCAAAATGCACCCATCTGCAGCGCTCAGACTCTCGTGATCCAGACGAGAATGACATTCTAAATAGAGGCAACTATTACATAGTAAGAGTGACATAGACGAGGATGACCAAACGACAAGGAATATGCATAACAAAAGAGAGAACTACCCATCCAGAACAAGCAGCAAAGACAACAAGTCATTTGAAGAGGGATGATCCAACACCATTATAATTTGCAGCCCCGCTTCAATGACCAGTGATCCAGAGATACTAGTACTCCACCCTTTTGACGCAACAGCCCAATTAGCTACCAACCTGAAGGCTTGAACCACATCACTGCCTGATGTAATTGAGACATCCAAGGATCAAAGTTAATCCGGATGCCTTTTTCATTCTCACCTTCTTTTGGCTGCATGCTGTATCATTGACAATCAGGGGAGTTTGCTCCCGAACTCCCAGGGCTCGCTGTGTAGACACATTTTTCCATAGCAAACAGAGCCTCTCTGCCATCAAGGTCCTTGCCAACGGTGATCTCCTGGTTAATCGGATAATTGAGTCCGAGAAACAGAGAGTGTGAACCAAGGCTGTTTACCCGCCTCCAACTTAAAAATCCCGAAGGCCCCAACATGCTAGTATCCTACTCATAGACATAGCAACCACTGTCCGGATACTCACGTATTTCACGGTGCTTGTATACAGAGGGGTTTTTGCAATATAACTTTTCCAGCTCATGTGTCTGAATGATCATCAGTCTTTTGTCGTCGTCTGATCGAGCGAGGAACCAGTTGTGCTTCCCTGTTTTTGGCAAAGGTGGTGTGATTACAAAGGGCAGTAACTGTAGGGACACCGCATCATATCAAAAAGGACAGGCATTGTTAATGTAAGATCAACATTGTTCAGAGTATGAGTAGGATAATGCAAGAAATAGAATTGATATGTCCCTGTTGGAACTGGGAGGAAAATACAGGGAAATGTATACTGGGTTCGAACATATAGAAGTGCCATGCATAGTTATACTCATGTTATCTCGCAATCGATTCTTCACAGGAAACTACCATGTCATGCATGTTATGTAATCATGTTCTGTCCTCATAAACAAATTCTTCAAGGTAACTAACAAACCATGCATTGTTATATACTCGTGTTCTATGGGAATTTTTTTGTGAGGATATTATTCTAGACATTGATTGCTGAAGGGCGAATATAGGTATGTACACATGGTAAGCATTACATGATTTCACTACTTCCAAATATAGAGTTCTCCATATGCACATTTACTTCCCTAATGTATGGTTAGATGAAACCAACAGTGTGGTGCATGTTTCTACATCCTGAAAATGAGGAAACTAACATGGCCATTGATACACACTCATATTTAGTAGTAGTATATAGATTATGGTAAGATAAGGAGAATATCCATATATTCCTAACCGTTTGATTATTCAGGGGTACAAATTGGTTGTAATGACATGGTCACAATCGCATGAATTAACTCATTCCAAATATAGACGATTTATGGCGTCTCTAATACATTACCATAGTTCTACTCAAATTCTGCTCAAACAGGGATATGCCAATCATCACAAAAAGTTCAAACAGTGTCATGGCATCATCATTAACATGAGACGGAAACAAATTACACGCATCGTCCCAGCAATACGTGGTGCCATCTGCTTTGTCGATCGCGTAGTGATACATCTCCAACGTATCTATAATTTTTGATTGTTCCATGCTATTATATTACCCATTTTGGATGTTTATGGGCTTTACTCTACACTTTTATATCATTTTTGGGACTAACCTACTAACCTGAGGCCCAGCCCAAATTGCTATTTTCTTGCCTATTTTAGTGTTTCGAAGAAAAGGAATATCAAACGAAGTCCAAACAGAATGAAACCTTCGGGAGCGATCTTTTTGGAACAAATGTGATCCAGTGGACTTGGAGTGGACGTCAAGCAACAGAGGAGGCGGCCACGAGGGTGCCTGGCGTACCCCTGGGGGTGGGCACACCCCCCACCCTCGTGGGCCCCTCAAGCATCCACCGACCTACTTCTTCCTCCTATATATACCCATGTACCCCAAAAACATCCAGGAGAACCACGAAAAACTATTTCCACTGCCGCAACCTTCTGTATCCGCGAGATCCCATCTTGGAGCCTTCGCCGACGCTCTGCCGGAGGTGGAATCGACCATGGAGGGCCTCTACATCATCTCCAAGGACTCTCCGATGAGTTGTGAGTAGTTTACCACAAACCTTCGGGTCCATAGTTATTAGCTTGATGGCTTCTTCTCTCTCTTTGAATCTCAATACAAAGTTCTCCTCGATCTTCTTGGAGATCTATTCGATGTAACTCTTTTTGCGGTGTGTTTGTCGAGATCCGATGAATTGTGGGTTTATGATCAAGTTTATCTATGAGAAATATTTGAATCTCCTTTGAATTCTTTTATGTGTGATTAATTTATCTTTGCAAGTCTCTTCGAATTATCAGTTTGGTTTGGCCTACTAGATTGATCTTTCTTGCAATGGGATAAGTGCTTAGCTTTGGGTTCAATCTTGCGGTGTCTTTTCCCAGTGACAGCAGGGGCAACAAGGCACGTATTATATTGTTGCCATCGAGGATAAAAAGATGGGGTTTATATCATAATGCATGAGTTTATCCCTCTACATCATGTCATCTTTCTTAATGCGTTACTCTGTTCTTATGAACTTAATACTCTAGATGCAGGCAGGAGTTGGTAGATGTGTGGAGTAATAGTAGTAGATGCAGAATCGTTTCGATCTACTTGTCACGGACGTGATGCCTATATACATGATCATGCCTAGATAATCTCATAACTATGCGCTCTTCTATCAATTGCTCGACAGTAATTTGTTCACCCATCGTAATACTTATGATATCTTGAGAGAAGCCACTAGTGAAACCTATGGCCCCCGGGTCTATCTTTTATCATATATATGTTTTCCATCTATCTTTTATTTGCATCTTTTATTTTCCAATCTATATCATAAAAGTAAAAAAAATATTATCATATTATCTCTACCAGATCTCACTTTCGCAAGTGGCCGTGAAGGGATTGACAACCCCTTTATTGCGTTGGTTGCGAGGTTCTTGTTTGTTTGTGTAGGTGCGTGGGACTTTTGAGGAGCCTCCTACTGGATTGAAAACCTTGGTTCTCAAAAACTAAGGGAAATACTTATGCTACTTTGCTGCATCACCCTTTCCTCTTCAAGGAAAACCAATGCAAGCTCAAGACGTAGCAAGAAGGATTTCTGGCGCCGTTGCCGGGGAGGTCTTCGCTCAAGTCAAGACATACCAAGTACCCATCACAAACTCATCTCCCTCGCATTACATTATTTGCCATTTGCCTCTTGTTTTTGTCTCCCCCACTTCACCCTTGCCGTTTTATTCGCCCTCTCTTTCCCAATCTCCTCTCTCTTTTGCTTGCCTTTTTGTTTGCTTGTGTGTTGGATTGCTTGTCATGATGGCGCAAGATAATACCAAATTGTGTGACTTTTCCAATACCAATAATAATGATTTCCTTAGCACTCCGATTGCTCCTCTTGATGATGTTGAGTCTTGTGAAATCAATGCTGCTTTGTAGAATCTTGTTATGAAATATCAATTCTCCGGCCTTCCTAGTGAAGATGCCGCTACTCATCTAAACAACTTTGTTGATTTGCGTGAGATGCAAAAGAAGAAAGATACGGATAATGATATTGTTAAATTGAAGTTATTTCCGTTTTCACTTAGAGATCATGCTAAAATTTGGTTTTCACCTTTGCCTAAGAATAGTATTGATTCATGGAATAAGTGCAAAGATACTTTTATCTCTAAGTATTTTCCTCCCGCTAAGATCATCTCTCTTAGGAACGATATTATGAATTTTAAACAACTTGATCATGAGCATGTTGCCCAATCTTGGGAAAGAATGAAATTGATGATTCACAATTGCCCTACTCATGGTTTGAGTTTATGGATGATCATACAAAAATTTTATGCCGGTTTGAATTTTGCTTCTAGAAATCTTTTAGATTCGGCTGCGGGAGGCACTTTTATGGAAATCACCTTAGGATAAGCTACTAAACTCCTTGATAACATTATGGCTAATTATTCTCAATGGCACACTGAAAGATCTACTAGTAAAAAAATGCATGCTATAGAAGAAATTAATGTTTTGAGTTTGAGGATGGATGAACTTATGAAATTGTTTGCTACTAAGAGTGCCCCTATTGATCCCAATGATATGCCTTTGTCTACTTTGATTGAGAATAATAATGAATCTTGGGATGTGAATTTTGTTGGTAGGAATAATTTTGGTAACAATGCTTATAGAGGAAACTTTAATCCTAGACTGTTCCCTAGTAATTCCTCTAATAATTACGGTAATTCCTACAACAACTCTTATGGAAATTTTAATAAGATGCCCTCTGATTTTGAGAATAGTATTAAAGAATTTATGATCTCTCAAAAGAATTTTAATGCTTTGCTTGAAGAAAAATTGCTTAAAGTTGATGATTTGGCTAGGAACGTTGATAGGCTTTCACTTGATGTTAACTCTTTGAAACTTAGATCTACTCCACCTAAGCATGATATCAATGAGTCTCTCAAAGCCATGAGAATTTTCATTGATGAGTGCAAAGAAAGAACCGCTAGGTTGCGCGCTAAGAAAGATTGCTTTGTAAAAGCGTGTTCTTCTAGTTTCCATGAAAATAATGATGAAGATCTAAAAGTTATTCATGTGTCCCCTATTAAATCCTTGTTTTGCAGTATGAATCTTGATAATGATGGGACTAGAGATGAGTCAACTTTAGTTAAAAGGCGTCCCAATAATTCGGAGTTTTTAGATCTTGATGCTAAATTTGGTAAAAGTGGGATTGGAGAGGTCAAGACTTCAAATAGCATTGAACCCACTATCTTGGATTTCAAGGAATTTAATTATGATAATTTTTCTTTAATAGATTGTATTTCCTTGTTGCAATCTGTGTTAAATTCTCCGCATGCTTATAGTTAAAATAAAGCTTTTACCAAACATATTGTTGATGCCTTGATGCAATCTTATGAGGAAAAACTTAATTTGGAAGTTTCTATACCTAGACAACTTTATGATGAGTGGGAACCTACTATAAATATTAAAATTAAAGATCACGAGTGCTATGCTTTGTGTGATTTGGGTGCTAGTGTTTCCACGATTCTGAAAACTTTATGTGATATTCTAGGTTTGCATGGTCTTGATGATTGCTCTATAAATTTGCACCTTGCGGATTCCACCATTAAGAAACCTATGGGAAGGATCAATGATGTTCTTATTGTTGCAAATAGGAATTATGTGCCCATAGATTTTATCGTTCTTAATATAGATTGCAATCTTTCATGTCCTATTATTCTTGGTAGACCTTTCCTTAGAACGATTGGTGCAATTATTGATATGAAGGAAGGGGATATTAGATTCCAATTTCCATTGAGGAAAGGCATGGAACACTTTCCAAGAAATAAAGTCAAATTACCTTATGAATCTATCATGCGAGCTACTTATGAATTGAATGCCAAAGATGGCACTACTTAGATCTATCCTCGCTTCTATGCCTAGCTTGGGGCGTTAAACAATAGAGCTAGTTGGGAGATAACCCAATTTTATTTTTTTCTTGATATTTTGCTTCTGTTTAATAATAAATTTTTCATCTAGCTTCTGTTTAGATGTGTTTTCATGTTTTAATTAGTGTTTGTGCCAAGTAGAACCTATAGGATAACCTACGGTGATGGTTAATTTGATTCTGCTGAAAAACAGAAACTTTACACGCACGAAAATAATTTTAGTAATTCACATAAACGTGATTTGGCGTTGATTCTTTTTTCTGTAGATCAATTGAGAAATTTCCCAGGACTTCCTATTTTTTATGAGTTTTAGAGTTCCAGAAGTATTCGAAGGTTACAGATTGCTACAGTCTGTTCTGTTTTTGACAGATTCTATTTTTTGTGTTTTGTTTGCTTATTTTGATGCATCTATGGCTAGTATCAAGGGGTATGAACCATAGAGAAGTTGGAATAAAGTAGGTTTAACACCAATATAAATAAAGAATGAGTTCATTACAGTACCTTATGTGGTGGTTTTTCTTTCTTGCACTAACGAAGCTTATGAGATTTCCTGTTGAGTTTTGTGTTGTGAAGTTTTCAAGATTTGGGTAAAGATTTGATGGACTATGGAATAAGGAGTGGCAAGAGCCTAAGCTTGGGGATGCCCATGGCACCTCAAGATATTCAATGATAACCAAAAGCCTAAGCTTGGGGATGCCCCGGAGGCATCCCCTCTTTCGTCTTCGTCTATCGGTAACTTTACTTGGAGCTATATTTTTATTTGCCACATGATATGTGTTTTGCTTGGAGCGTTATGTATGATATGAGTCTTTGCTTTTTAGATTTCCACAATAATCCTTGCTGTACACACCTTTTGGGAGAAACCCACATGATTTAGAATTTATTAGAATAGTTTATGTGCTTCACTTATATCTTTTGAGCTAGATAGTTTTGCTCTATGTGCTTCACTTATATTTTTTAGAGCACGACGGTGGTTTAATTTTGAAGAAATTGTTGATCTCTCATGCTTCACTTATATTATTTTGAGAGTCTTTTAGAACAGCATGGTATTTTCTATGGCTATAAATTTGGTCCTAGAATGATGAGCATCCAAGTTGGGTATAATAAAAACTATCATAGAAAGTGCATTAAACACTAGGATCAATTTGATGCTTGATAATTGTTTTGAGATATAAAGGTGGTAATGTTAGAGTCATGGTAGTTGGGTAATTATGAAATTGAGAAATACTTGTGTTGAAGTTGGCAAGTCCCGTAGCATGCACGTATGGTAAAAGTTGTGTGACAAATTTGTTGCATGGGGTGCTCTTTTAATTGTCTTCCTTATGAGTGGAGGTCGGGATCGCGCGATGGTTAACTCCTACCAACCCTTCCCCTAGGAGCATGCGTAGTAGTACTTTGCTTCGAGGGCAAGTAGACTTTTGCAATAAGTATATGAGTTCTTTATGACTAATGTGAGTCCATGGACATACGCA
Organism: Triticum aestivum; assembly: GCF_018294505.1. Taxonomy (NCBI): domain Eukaryota; kingdom Viridiplantae; phylum Streptophyta; class Magnoliopsida; order Poales; family Poaceae; genus Triticum; species Triticum aestivum. The sequence goes on from NC_057801.1 coordinate 142,480,978, forward strand.
CACTCACCCTTCCACTTTGCTAGCCTCTATTATGCCGCGCAACCTTCGCCGGTATCATGCACCCATTATTTACCTTCCTCAAAACAGCCACCATACCTACCTATTATGGCATTTCCATAGCCATTCCGAGATATATTGCCATGCAACTCTCCACCGTTCCGTTTATTATGACACGCTCCATCATTGTCATATTGCTCTTTGCATGATCATGTAGTTGACATCGTATTTGTGGCAAGGCCACCTTCATAATTTTTCATACATGTCACTCTTGATTCATTGCATATCCCGGTACACCGCCGGAGGCATACACATAGAGTCATATTTTGTTCTAAGTATTGAGTTGTAATTCTTGAGTTGTAAACCAATAAAAGTGTGACGATCTTCATTATTAGAGCATTGTCCCAAGTGAGGAAAGGATGATGGAGACTATGATTCCCCCACAAGTCGGGATGAGACTTCGAACTTTATAAAAAAAGAGGCCAAAGAGCCCACCAAATAAAAAAAAGAGGCCAAAGAGCCCACCAAATAAAAAAAATGAGAGAAAAGATAGAAGGGACAATGCTACTATCTCTTTTCCACACTTGTGCTTCAAAATAGCACCATGATCTTCATGATAGAGAGTCTGTTATGTTATCACTTTCATATACTAGTGGGAATTTTTCATTATAGAAATTGGCTTGTATATTCCAATGATGGGCTTCCTCAAAATGCCCTAGGTCTTCATGAGCAAGCGAGTTGGATGCACACCCACTTAGTTTCTTTTGTTGAGCTTTCATATATTTATAGCTCTAGTGCATCCATTGCATGACAATCCCTACTCACTCACATTGATATCTATTAATGGGCATCTCCATAGCCCGTTGATACGCCTAGTTGATGTGATACTATCTTCTCACTTTTTGTCTCCACAACCACCATATACCACATATAGTGCTATGTCCATGGCTTGCGCTCATGTATTGCATAAGAGTTGAAAAAGCTGAAGCACGTTAAGAAGTATGAACCAATTGCTTGGCTGAAACTGGGTTTGTGCATGATGAAAGTATTTTGTGTAATGAAAATGAAGCATGGCATAACTATATGATTTTGTAGGGATGAGCTTTCTTTGGCTGTGCTATTTTGATAAGACATGATTATTTGTTAGTATGCTTCAAGTATTACTATTTTTATGTTTTATAAGCTTTTATCTTGAATCATTTGGATCTGAACAATCATGCCACAATAAAGAAAATTACATTGAGAATTATGCTAGGTACCATTCCACATCAAAAATTCTGTTTTTATCATTTACCTACTCGAGGACGAGTAGGAATTAAGCTTGGGGATGCTTGATACATCTCCAACGTATCTATAATTTTTGATTGTTACATGCTATTATATTACCCGTTTTGGATGTTTATGGGCTTTACTCTACACTTTTATATCATTTTTGGGACTAACCTACTAACCGGAGGCCTGACCCGAATTGCTGTTTTTTTTGCCTATTTCAGTGTTTTGAAGGAAAGGAATATCAAACGGAGTCCAAACGGAATGAAACCTTCTGGAGCGATCTTTTTGGAACAAACGTGATCCAGGGGACTTGGAGTGGATGTCAAGCAACAGAGGGGGAGGCCACGAGGGTGCCCGGCGCGCCCCCTGGGGTGGGCGCGCCCCCCACTCTCATGGGCCCCTCAAGCATCCACCGACCTACTTCTTCCTCCTATATATACCCACGTACCCCGAAAACATCCAGGAGCACCACAAAAAACTATTTCCACTGCCGCAACCTTCTGTATCCGCGAGATCCCATCTTGATCCTTCGCCAGTGCTCCGCCGGAGGGGGAATCGACCACGGAGGGCTTCTACATCATATCCAAGGCCTCTCCGATGAGTTGTGAGTAGTTTACCATAGACCTTCGGGTCCATAGTTATTAGCTTGATGACTTCTTCTCTCTCTTTGAATCTCAATACAAAGTTCTCCTCGATCTTCTTGGAGATCTATTCGATGTAACTCTTTTTGCGGTGTGTTTGTCGAGATCCGATGAATTGTGGGTTTATGATCAAGTTTATCTATGGGAAATATTTGAATATCCTTTGAATTCTTTTATGTGTGATTAAGTTATCTTTGCATGTCTCTTTGAATTATCAGTTTGGTTTGGCCTACTAGATTGATCTTTCTTGCAATGCGAGAAGTTCTTAGCTTTGGGTTCAATCTTGCGGTGTCCTTTCCCAGTGACAGCAGGGGCAGCATGGCACGTATTGTATTGTTGCCATCGAGGATAAAAAGATGGGGTTTATATCATATTGCATGAGTTTATACCTCTACATCATGTCATCCTTCTTAATGCGTTATTCTGTTCTTATGAACTTAATACTCTAGATGTAGGCAGGAGTCGGTCGATGTGTGGAGTAATAGTAGTAGATGCATATCGTTTCGATCTACTTGTCAGGGACGTGATGCCTATATACATGATCATGCCTAGATAACCTCATAACTATGCGCTTTTCTATCAATTGCTCGACAGTAATTTGTTCACCCACCGTAATACTTATGCTATCTTGAGAGAAGCCACTAGTGAAACCTATGGCCCCCGGGTCTATCTTTTATCATATAAGTTTTCCATCTATCTTTTATTTGCATCATTTATTTTCCAATCTATATCATAAAAATAGAAAAAATATTTATCTTATCATATTATCTCTATCAGATCTCACTTTCGCAAGTGGCCGTGAAGGGATTGACAAACCCTTTATTGCGTTGGTTGCAAGGTTCTTGTTTGTTTGTGTAGGTGCGTGGGACTTTTGAGGAGCCTCCTACTGGATTGATACCTTGGTTCTGAAAAACTGAGGGAAATACTTACACTACTTTGCTGCATCACCCTTTCCTCTTCAAGGAAAACCAACGCAAGCTCAAGACGTAGCACGTAGCTGATGCCATTGTGTTCAATAGCATCACAGAAGTGTGTATCAACTTTGACGATGATCCACTGCGAGCTGAGTTGTCTCCAGCTAAAGAAGGCACCGACGTAAAGATAGGCGAGTCCGCGATCGAACAAGGAAATTAGCTTGAAGTCTGCGTAATTCGCATGTCGTGTGGGCACTTGGCAGATTACAATCTTCTGCAAAACAAGGTCCGTCCAACTGGCGTGGTAATCTAGACGACTTGGACCATGATGGTAAAACTCTATATAATCCAACGGAGGAAGGATAATCTCATGGGAGGTTTGGAAGTTCATGAGCACCAACTTTTTACCGTCTTCTCTGAAGGCAGCCATCCAGTGGGAGTTCATGCCGACCCAGTACATACCTGCCAAGAAGTTTCGGGCGATGGTGATTGGATCGAAGTCGAGGGAAATGATGTACGGCGGCCCAATACATACCTGCAAAGAAGTTTCAGCTAATGGAGATTGGATTCAAGTCGAGGGGCATCATGTACGCCTCCGTATCATGGTGAGCAAATATCGCAAGACCAGATAGCATCAAGCAGGGTGTCTTGAAAAGCTTAGGCCTCGCTTCAACGATGGCCGTGTGTGCATGTCCCTCGAGCATGCAGCCAGCCGCAGGGCACTCAACATATCCATACACAAACAACAGAGGTCGAGGATGTCACTGGGGAGATTGCTCCAATCGCGGATCATATGGATGTTGTGCGGTTCGCGTTCGGCCATGGTGGAGTTTGGAAGGTGGGGTGTTTTTGGGGGCTTGATTTATGGGGGAGAAGGCTATCGGTGCTGGAGCGGCTAGCGAGGGAATAGTGGTACTGGGGGAGGCGAGCGAGGCGACGGTACACATGGGCACAGTGAGATGGATACGAAGATGGAGATGGAGTGGTGCTATGGGAGGGGAGAGGTAGGCGAGGCATGCTAATATGCTATACAGCGGCGGTGACAGACTGCACAGTGCACAGGGTGAGGCTGACTTTGGTAATCCGAACACGCCGCCTGGACTAGTGTCAGGCACAGGGTGTTGTCACTTCACTGTGAGGACCGGATGAATAGTATTTTGACCATCAAGTGTACCACAGTTGTACTACTACTACTAGTAATAGGAACATGAGTACTCCAGTACTGTATAGTGGAAACAGGTCTCCCGTGCTAGCATGCCTGTTCAGTTCATCCTCCAGGTATCATCCATATTACGAGCAGAACCAAATTCTCGTGCATGCGAAAGCACGAAGATGGGCCTTTTCTTTTTTGAGGATAATCGTGTATTCCTTAACCAGAGAATGTTGTGTCTCCCACGCACGCGCCAATATCCATCTGAACCAGCTACGCCACATTTTTTATCTGTTTGCATAGGTCCCACCTATCAGGAAAGGTGCAGAAATAAAAAGGAATCATAAAATGTCTCAGCACGGTGATTCAAAAGAGTGACCTCAACTAGCCAGTGGCACATGTAGCGCTAGAAGGATGGGCACGTACGCGAACAGGTACGACTCCACAGTCTACCGGCATAGCCTTTTCGTTTAGTCTACCTAGCCGTCTAATCAACTACCTGCATGCCACTTCTCCCATTTACTTCTCCATCGGGAACCAATTTTCCTCGGCTTCTTCACCTCCCCTTATTCTTCATTTGCATGCAAACCCCAATACGTTCACATTGTTTTAACCTCTTCACATACTCCTGGAGTAATTCCGAAGCCCCTTTAAATAATCATCTACTTCAGTTAGACTAGCCATCTAATCCTAATTCTCCAAACCATAGCCCTCCCTTCCAGCGGTTCCAAATGGCGAAAGAGATCGAGATGCAGGTTTTTAGCGTCCAACATGTCCGCGCCGAAGGCTCGTTGAGCATAGTTGCCACCGTCACCGTCCACCCAAGGGTTGTTCGGAAGTGGATCAACAATGTATCCAACTCCCTCGAAAAGGTAGAGATGAGGGTCATCGGTCTCGACGCAGAGTACATGGAGCGTGCCACTGGGAAGATCCAACGCGCCGCCGTCCTTCAGCTGTGCCTCGAAGATGATGTTTTCGTGTACCACATCATACACGCGCCCTCCATACCAGGTGAGGTTCATGATTTCTTGTCTCGGGAGGACATATACTTATGTGGGGCAGCCATCGAAGGGGACAAACAGAAGTTGGCACCGTACAACCTTTGATTTGAAAAGCATCGCTGACCTACAAACCAGAATCAAAATTCCTGTAGAAGAGTGTGATAAACAGACACCATCCCTATTCAACGTAGCAAATTTTGTCCTCGGTACAAATCTTCAGAAGGGTGATGAGATGCTGGCATTAAGGTTGTCTGAATGGGAGAATTATCCCTTGATGTACGAGCAAATAAAATATGTTGCCCTCATGCCCGTGTGAGTTTCAAGATAGCTGCAAGGTCCAACGAGCTTGTTGCGAAGCTGTCTCCCACAGAAAATCAGAAGAAGAAGAAGAAGAAGAGGAAGAAGAAGAAGAAGAAAAGGCTGCACCAGCAGCAGGGCATTATGGATGGATGAACTATTTCCTCTCTTGTAAAAAAAATTATTCCCTCTCGGTGTATATTGATATAGATGGACTATTTCGATGGTGTGCATGTCTTTGGGACAAGTTGTAGCATGGGTCCGCTTGACTATAAGGAACTATTTATCCACCTAGCTTTCTCTACTACTCCTTCCAGTGATCGGTATGCAATGCATGTGTCCGTAGACATGACAGCTTGTCCATGGAAGTTCAACTACGACGACTATCACGTTTCATCCACTGCCACTCGCGTTTCCCACGACGCTGCTCCAACCCATGGCACCACGTCCCCCGACATGCGCCTCACCCCTCTCGGCCGCACCGCCCCTCTGCCTTTGTGTGCATGACATGTGGGCCACCTTAAATGCGGCGAGCATCAAGTTTCTACCACATACACACGTGATTCCCGCGATGCCACTCAAACCCATGACACCACACGTCCCCCGACCCGTGGCTCACCCCTCTCGGCCCCACTGCCCCTCTACCTTTGGGAGCATTACATGAGGATCAGCCACCTATCGGGTCCACATGTTATTGACTCAAAGGCAGGTGTAGTAAGGCGCTGAAGCTCTGTCCCGAGGGCCTTGAGAGGGAAATGTAACTCCTGCGCCAGGCCTTGTGGTGCTAGCGCTGCACGAACTCGTTCCAAACTTGAGATTTGTTTCTTTACTATACATGCACGCAACGATTTAATGGACATTGTAATCTCAACATGTGATAGGGAGCTCTAAATTTGAATTTGAAACTTATAAAACGAAAAGATTCAAAACAAATAAACTGGGAGAGAGGGAGTATACTGTAGGCTGTGTCCCATACGAAACAAGTCCCCTGGTTTGTCACCATGAAGATGCGGTTAGAAAGGAGCACAACGTCTTCGTACTCGTACGTCAACAAATTGACCACAGACAGCATGATCCACCTTTGACCGCCATGTGCAAGGGTCGTGCTATCTTCTTCAATCTCACAGTGGTTCCATCGTATCAATTCATGTGGTGGCCCATTGCATGGCTGATCCCAATGTTGGACAAAGGTTCTACGGGAACGGTGTCACCATTGTAAATGTTGTGCAAATTGATGTTGGTACCCTCTCGTACATATGCAAGCCAATCTCCACTCGCACCGAGCCTAATGTGTGAAACAGTAGGCAGGGGGAGAATTAAGAAATGGACACAGAAGTAGTCTTGAGAATGCATTTACTATGTGATCAAACTCATTTTACCTGCTCATCGAAGGAAATCCGAGTGCCCCTCAACGTTGGCATCTCAAGGGGTGTCAACTTGCAACTACGGCCACGCCGCGCTGGAGAGACCCCCAAGGAAACATCCTCATGCGTTCCACGGAACATCAAGATTCATTTGTATGAGTAGTTTATCTTGTGAGAGAAAAGGATGAACGAGGGAAGGCCTCTAGAGATAGAGATAGAGACTACTACTACCAATGTGCTGGCCCGTGTGTTGCAATGTATCCAAAGTACTCCCTCCATCCCAAAATAAGTGTCTTAACTTTATACTAACTTCAATACAAAGTTGAACTAAGCTTGAGACACTTATTTTGGGATGGAGGGAGTAGTAGAATAATACTTGTTCATGTGCTTGAAATATAAACACTCTAGTTTTGATATACTTGTGTCAGCAGACATGACAGCTTGTCCATGGAAGTTGAACCACGACGACGTTCATGTTTCTTGTTTCTACCACTGCCACACCCACACGCGATTCCCATGACACCGCTCCAACCCACGGCACGACGTACCCCGATGTGGACATGGATCCTCTGACATGGCTATCACTGCCTTACCCTGCCTTTCCTTCGCTGATAGGTGGGACCCACGCTTGGGGGGACCCACATGTCAGTGACCCAATGGTAGGATTGTTCATGTCAGGGGATCCTCATCCCCCGACATGCGACTCATCCCTCTCGGCCCCACCGCTCCTCTGCCTTTGTGTGCATGACATGCGGGCCAGCTGAACTGCGGTGACCATCAACTTTCTACCACAGCCAAACCCGATTGGACGCGGTTTGTCTGCTCCGCTGCTATGCTCCAATCCGTATTCCCGCACCATCGAATTTTCATCAAGTGGCTGTGACACATTTCGTCCCAGGCATCAATCCTTAGCTGGAGTACTTCTGTACTACAGGTAGTACCCGCCGGTGTGGCCATCTATGCCTCGTAACGCCCCGACGCCCAGCTGTGGCACCCTTGCCACGGCCACGCCACCACCGACCGGTTCATCTCGAACGAGTGAGTCACGAACCATGCCACCACCATGAGAATGACATGTGGGCCAGCCACATTTAAGGTTTGCATGTCATTGACTCATAGGCCGGTGCACTAAGCCACTGAAGCTCGGTCCCGTGGGCCCCGAGAGGGAAATGTAACTCTTGTGGCAGGCCTTGTGGTGCTCCCGTAGTACGAGCTCGTGCCAAACCCAGAATTTGTTTCTTACTACTACCAACTAGTAAGTTACACGTGCATTGCATGCATGAGATTCTGGTGGTTTGTGCATTATGCTTGGAGTCTTATAGATTCTACATGTGGCAGAATCTGGTGGAATGTAGATAATATCCAACGGCCAGTAGTGGTCGGATTTGCCATCTTTGTACCGTCGGATTGGCTTCATCCAACGACCAACTTTCAAAGTTATTCACACACTATATAGGGGTATAGATGTTTGGTTTGCAGCCTGAGGTTGCCACGCCTAAGCTTAGGCGTGCCACAATATCTTAGGCATGCGTTTGGTTCATTGCCACACTTGTGGCTTGCCACACTTTTCTAGCTACATGGTCCACATGTCATAGACTCAACTTCTTGCCACACTTGTGGTGGCCATTTTGTTAGCCACATTTTTTGTGGCAGACACAGTTTGCCTAAGCTTAGTTGTGGCAAAGTTAGTCACGAACCAAACAGACCCTAAGTTCAACCATGGAGTCTTCTAGATTCTAGATGTGGCGGAATCTGGTGGAATGTAGAATATATCCAACGGCCAGTAGTGCTTGGATTTTCCATCTTTGTACCGACGGATTGGCTTCATCCAACGACCAACTTTCAAAGCTATTCACACACTATATAGGGGTATAGATGTTTGGTTTGCAACCTAAGGTTGCCACGCCTAAGCTTGGTCGTGCTACAATATCTTAGGCATGTGTTTAGTTCATTGCCACACTTGTGGCTTGCCACACTTTTCTAGCTACATGATCCACATGTCATAGACTCAACTTCTTGCCAAATCTTGCTACACTTGTGGTGGCCATTTTGTTAGCCACACTTTTTGTGGCAGACACACTTTGCCTAAGCTTAGTTGTGGAAAATTTAGTCATGAACCAAATAGACCCTAAGTTAAACCATGGAGTCTTCTAGATTCTACATGTCACAGAATCTGGTGGAATGTAGATGATATCCAACGGCTAGTAATGCTTGGATTTGCCATATTTGTACCGTCGGATTGGCTTCATCCAACGACCAACTTTCAAAGTTATTCACACACTATATAGGGGTATAGATATTTGGTTTGCATCCTTAAGGTCAACCATGGAGTCTTCTAGATTCTACATGTGGCAGAATCTGGTGGAATGTAGATGATATCCAACGACCAGTAGTGCTCGGATTTGCCATCTTTGTACCGTCGGATTGGCTTCATCCATGGACCAACTTTCAAAGTTATTCACACACTATATAGGGGGTATAGATATAGATGTGCCGGCCTGTGCGTTGCAATGGATCCAAAGTATATCTATTTAGTGGAGTGCACTCTGAACACATTATCTATTTAATTTTCTATAACCTTCCGTAGCCATGCAACCAAGCCACATAAGCTTCATGGGTGCCCCCCACATCATATTATTCATACTACGTTGACTGAAAAAAGATAAATCACCCAAAACAAGATCTTCCCATTTTTTGTTCCTACGATGTTGTGCCGTGCATGTACCTAGCTGTATAGTGGTAGTATTAGTTGTATAGTACAAACTTGGTACTAGTAGGAGTAGTAGTACGGAATGCTCCTACCCTATCAACGAGCCCCATCTGACACCAAATTTCTTAGGTTCCGTGCTACAGCTAGATCTTCCCCTCGTTTCTGTTTTCCAACCCGGCGGTAGGCGGGGTGCGGTTTGCTAATAGTCGGTTTGCTCAACGGCGGTCCCACATGAAAGTGAAAAGGCTAGGCAACACGCCTTCCCTAAGCTATGTGTCGTGCCGGACGGGCCATGGAGTACCCCCGATTCCCGGGCGTGTGGGGGTGCGATGCGAATGCGGCAGGCCTTTTCCTTTTACTAGCAATGTGCCTGTGCGTTGCGACGGATCCAAAGTAGTAGAATAGTAGTACTTGTTCACAAACTTGAAAGAAATCACTCTTGTTTTCATATACTCCTAATATATTACTTTTCACACAAAATATATTTCTTAGGCTGTTTTGATGAGGTGACGGAGGGATGTGGTTGCTTTCAAGATAATAAGGGCTTTTCTGCAAATTGGAACAGAGAAGTGGACTATTGTTGCAAAAAATGCCACAACTTACCTCACAGCCGTTAGATGCAGATCTAATGGTTAGAAACAACGGATGGCAGACACACCACCATCACCAACTGGAGTCTTTTATTTATAGGAGTAGGAGTAGAGAAACATTTATAAATTATAACATTTGGTTCTGCTCCTTGGCACCAATAGATAGAAATAACGATTGGAAATGCTAGGGCGGGGCTATTTCTGCCAGATAAGCAGGGTACGTAGTAGCTAGGTTGGCGCATCGTCGGTTTGGTCACATGCGGTCCGACATGTTCTAGTGTTTCTAGCAAGATGCCCGTGCATTGCACGAAGTTGATGGAAAACGTAAGCACAACTTATAAATTGATGGATGGAGTACTAGTTACAGTGATGCATATAATTAAGCAAAGGGATCGCACATGTCGGTATTGAATGGAATGAGAATGCAATAGCACAATAAGAATTAAGGCCATGATGATGTGATCACAGTGGTGGTTACAGGAGGCAAGAAGAAAGATGCATCCATCAACGTACAACCTCCTCCTCCTCAACTTAGTGCGCCGGGCTACCGACCAGCAGCTAAGGAGCGACGACTTTTGTGGCGAGGTCAAGGTGCTTCTCAGCAAAGGCATCCAAGGTTTCCAGCCGGTTGAGGAAGGCCAATATCGTAGCGTCCTCACTGGCCTTGTAGATACCTATGTACATGATTTGCTCGTACACGTGAATATGTAGGTCGATGAATTCTTGCAGGGTGAGGCACCTCGCGGCGAGCGCGACCTCTAGGTGGAAATTCTTCATGGCGTCAGTGGGCAGTCGTAGGGCCACCAGTGCTTGAAAGAGGTTCCGGCCATGGAGGCCGATTAGGGTGGCAGGCAATGAGGAGCCCGGGTGCATGGGCTGGAGGAGTACGACGATGTCGTCCGCGAGCTTGTTGAGGACGGTGAACTTGTTGGTGGTGGCAACGATCATCTGGTCCAACTGAGAGTCGTAGTTGGCATCGACGACGGCCATCCACCAGCCGGTCTCCAACACCGTCTGGAGACGATCCTCGGCGCCATGCCGCAGGCCGGTGTCGTGGACCATATGGCACAACCGCTAGCCGCTCGCGCGCATCGCTACCATGGGTCTGGAGTGAGCACTTTTGCGCTTAGTGTAGGTGCTTAGGCAAATGCTTAGGTGCGTACGATGTGGTAGATGCATTGGAATGGAGGGGCGCCTTTATATGAGGGCAAACTGCGTTGCATTCACATCGTGCAACCTCTTTTCCCGGTCCTCCTCCCATTACTTCCCTCGTGCATTAATTGAAGGATGATGCATTGGCCGTTCAACATTTCGGGAACCACTACCCCCTCCCTCGTCTGCATTAAAGCCGTAAAGGGAACTGCACCGCCCACTGTCAAATCAAATATTACTGCGTCGCCTGCTGCATGCCCGGCTGAACACGCCTACTCGCCTCCATCAAACCCCTCCATTAAACCCGCATGCAAACCGAGAAACCTACTCTGGCCACACGTTCATTCATGAGCGAGCTGAAATTACAACACTGGTTGAGCTCCTCCCGTCCGCCCTTAGTTTAAACGAGGCCAGGCGCCGGCCAAGCTTCTACCGTCCACCCTCTATTTAAACGAGGGCAGACAGACAGCAGGCAAGAATCGCACCCCTCCACCGCCCCCCATCTCCTCCACCATTGGAGCCGTTCTCCGGCATACTACCCGGCTGGGTGGCCCGCCGAGCCCTCCGGATACGGGCGAGGTCGCTCGGTGCTTCACCAACCCCGCTTGGCCCGACGGAGCCAATTGCCGCCCCAAGCAGGCGCGTGGTTCAGCAACTCGCCGCTCTAGTTCAACTTGATGAGGAGTGGCGAGTTGCTCCACACCGACACGGTGGCGAGCACGCCAGTACGAGCGTCGTCGCTGCCGCGTCGTACCGCGCCACTAGTGTCTGTGGTGGCCGTGCCTCCCGTGCCCGCGGCAGCACCATGCAGGCAGAGACAGAAGTCGGGTGCATGGAAAGCGGCGAGTCTGTGGCCAGCTTCTCCGTGTCCGCCGCTATCATCGAGGAGAAGTAGAACACGGGAGGCTGCTGCCACTTGGGTCCCATGAAGGCCACTGCCAAGGTGACGACTGCGCATTTAGGTGGTTTCTTTGCTGCTTCGTCTCTTCTGAGGACCTTCGTCGACCCCGCAAGTGTCTTCCGGACATGAGGAAGACAAAGGGATCCGCGGGCGGCCATTTAGATTATGTACTCCCTCTCCAGATGGCGGGAAATATTTGTTGTGAGAATGGATAAATTGTATGTACCTATAACTAAAATAAGTCTAGATACATCCATTTCTAGGACAAGTATTTCTGAACGGAGGGAGTATTAATTATACCAAGAGAGCCGGATTAGCACCGCTTAGTTCACGTGAATGTAATGAAATCCATCATGTTTATATTAAGATCCGGCTTTTTTATACAAAATACTTCATGCTTATATGAAATCAGTCTGTGTTTGCACGGATTTCATCTGGTTGGTTAGAGTTGTGAAAATGTATGCCGTTGGCGTTTGATGTCGTCCTCCGCGGAAGGAAGTGGGAGGAAATTTGCCGGCTACCGTTGGAGATGCTCTTATGCTGGAAATAATAGAGTAACATCCAATCCATTTGAGTTAATTGCGTGTATGATTGTCCCTCTATAAAAAGTTAATTGCATGTACAGTGTACACGTGACTTGCAGGGTGGCTATAGCTTCGTACAGAAAGTTAAAAAGAAACAAGTCCATCCTTAATCTTGTATTGTAAGTACTTTGTGGGTTCCACTGTCAGTACAGTAGCGAAAGAAGTATATGTTAAATAAGTAATATATAATATAAAAATTTAAAGTTAAAGATAGAATTCAAACTCAGGTCATCGCGTTGCGAGCATCCGGCGCTGACCAGTCCAGCACATTTTTGTTGTAGACCATGCTGGAGATATATCTCCATGTCTAGTCTTATACTCCATCCGTTCCTAAATATTTGTCTTTTTCAGATTTCAAATGGACTACCACATATGGATGTGTATGTAGACATATTTTAGAGTGTAGATTCACTCATTTTGCTCCGTATGTAGTCACTTGTTTAAATCTCTAAAAGACAAATATTTAGGAACGAAGGGAGTAGAAAACAGAGTTGGTGATGATGGTGTGCGTGCCATCCTGCAATAATATAGGCCGTCGGATTTCTATCTAACGGATAGGAAGGAAACTATGGCAATTTTGCAAAAATATACCCATACCCCTCTCCACGTTCGCAAATAAGGCCTTCCCTCATTCATCCTTTTCTCACACAAGATAAACTACTCATACAAATGCATCTTGATGTTCCGCGCAATGCACGGGCATCTAGCTAGTTTCTTTTAAAATAGTTACTGTGATAAGTGGGTTGAAGTGATATATTTTATGTCTGCCCCGAACGATTTCAGATTCACTAGTAGTAACAAAGAAAAGGTTGCCTTGTTAATTAACAGAAAACAATGTGAAAACTATCACATGAGGCCGGTAAAAATGAGGCACACTGGGTTCAGCGTCATCGTCACTACAGCTGTGCGTGCGTGAGAAGTGTACATATCGAGGGGGCTACTGAGCAAGGCACAGAGACACACTGTTTGAGAGAGAAACCAATTGACAGATTATGATCAGATCAAGTTGTCACCCTTGTGCTGTCATTGTAGGGGTGGGGGGAGGGGAGGGAGAGAAAGATGTATCAAGAGTGTGCGCGGTATGCACAGAGGCACAACTAGCGAGTGTGTGTGTGTGTGTGTGTTTGAAAGAGGAGTAGATAGATTACTATCAAGATCGAGGTGCCACCCTACTCCTTCGGTGTCGGGTAGCGTGTGTGTGTGTGTGTGTGTTTGAGAGAGAAGCCAGTCGATAGATTAGTATCAAGATCGAGGTGTCACCCTACTCCTTCGGTGTTGGGAAGTGTGTATGTGTGGGTGTGTGTGTGTGGGGGGGGCAGTGACACTTACATATCTCTACTCTTATAAAAACAGAGTTGGTGATGATGGTGTTCCCGCCATCCTGCAATATAGGCCATCCGATTTATATCCGACGGGTAGGAAGGAAACTATGGCAATTTTGCAAAAAGATACCCACACCCCTCTCCACATTTGCAAATAAGGCATTACCTCGTTCATCCTTTTATCCCACAAGATAAACTACTCATACAAATGCATCTTGATGTTCCATGCAACGCATGGGCATCTTGCTAGTAGGGAGAAGGAGTTTGTGTGACACATATCTAGCTACATTAAGGGATAGGCAGATAGCATGTGGGCGAGGCATACTTAAAGCATCACGAAGATAAACAAACGGTGTGCATGCAAGTGCCAAAAAATGAAGCGATAAACAATGTGTACATGCGCGCACGCGTGTGTGTGTTTGTGTGTGATAGAGAGAGAGAGAGAGGGAGAGAGAGAGAGAGAGCGAAATCTCGAAACAAAAGGTGCTCTGCTGGAATCCCATTGTATGTATTCATATGGTTCCGGAAATCGAGTTAACCTTAGGCATATGTGTGAGAGACATAATTATACTTTGAGACATTAGTGGCCGTGGGTGGGCGGAATTAAAGGGGTGGACGTGTTCGACAGAGAGAGAGTGTGTGTTTCTATGTGAGAGACTTGTAGGACGGGGTAGAAAGACGAATTCTAATCTTGACGGAGGGAGAGAAATACATGAAGTGCGCGTGTGTGATTCCCTTGCCCACAGGGAAATGAGATATGTATGCGTGTGAGAGAGATTGCACAATCCATTCACGTATCACTATCTAGCGATCGTGTACGTGCATTGCTTGAACATAAATCAATATTTACTTCGTATCGTGGACAAAGGTACAATATCGATTCAACGCTATAAAGATTGGACACTCACATATCACATTTTTTTTCTATCTAAGGGCCAGTTCGGTAGCTCGCTAGCTCCCAGCTTCCACGACTCCGCGAGGGAAGCTGGCCCGAACGGCCTAGCTCCAGGAAGATGGCTTCCCAGATCGAAGCAGCATCGATGTACAAAAACTTGGAGCTGCAGTTTTGTCGATCCCAGAAGCTGGATTCCTGGAGTTGGCGTTATTTACGATCGGATGCCACCGCGAAGTGCCTCACGTACCGGTTCATTATGTTTCCCTCCGATCTGGGGCAAGCCCATCGTCTCTCATCCTGTTTCACACCGATCCTACCCGTTGAGCCGACTGGGCTCCAGCCCGCTCAGGCAGGCCGGCCTGCTAGCGCGACGAGAAGCCGAAGTGATCGAGCCGAACGGTTTTCCATCGATCCCGATTCCTGGAAGAAGTTGGCGATCGAAAATAGAAGCTGGATTTGAGGATTTCCTGGAGCCAGGGAGTTACTGAATAGGCCCTAAATAAACATTTTCAGTTGTGCATGCCAAAGTTACAGTGATGTTTCTTCAAACAACCAATTTAGCTATCATGTACATGCACCATTGTTACTCTTGCATTCAAATTCATTAGTCTTGGATGATTTAAGGTTCTATTATGAAGTAATATATGTAATATTCATATATGAATTCAATGGGTACGCAATTTATGAAATTGAGGTTATGTAATCATATGAGGTAACACTTTTAAGTAGCGGACTACAATATCCATTTCTTTTTCTGCACCTCTACACTAACACGTCAATGCATTATGTTTAAAGTAAATAACCAATGGCACTAAATTATCTATTTACACGAGAAATACATAGGCTGAGCGTTTGATCCCTTTTTTGTGAACGCGCCACTACACCCACACGATTGGCCGCGCCCGTGTGAACGTCCAAGTTATCAGTGCATCATCTCGAGTTATTGTCTTTTTTTCTGGGGTGGACTTCACACAAGTTATTAATTGCTGATGCGTGCCCCGTGTACACAGTCTCGCATGACTTTCCCACTAGCACGGTCCAAAATTAGTTGAAACTGGATATGAACGATCCCGCGGGCGGCAAAATCTCCCGCCTCCTTCTAAAATTTCCGCCACCTAGTCTTTAGCATGCGAAATTCCCCTTTTGTCCTTGGTGCACGGAGACCAACAGTTACAATACCGACCTCATCTACATAATAGGTCGGGGCTGCTTTGTAACTTCTGGTTTCCCCCACCACACGGCACCCCCATTTCCTCTCCCCCTCCCCCCAAAATGGCTAACTCCACAGCACCAGAGCATCTTACACCACGCCGTCCGTACTTCGTCGGCCTTTCTACCCCTCCCCTCTCGAAACCCTAGATTACTCATCCACCGGTGTACCAGAGCCCATTCACTGCCAATGGCATCCACCTCGCCGGATCTACTTCTGCGGCCGCGTCTACCCCTCCCACCTCCCCTAGAAACAAGTAGACTGCTCATCCACCACTGTACCACAACCCATTCAGTGTCGGCCTTGTCCACGACACCGGATCTTCTTCGCCGGTACTCTCATCAACCGTAGCGCATCTGTAGCAGCTCATTCATACTCCCCATAGGAGACGCTTCGTCCACACACCCACCGGAGCCACCCCACCGATGCCCCCGTCGATGGCCTCTGATCCTCTTCGCCGACACCTTCCTCAACCCTATCGGAGCCGCTTCGCCGACACCATCGTCAAACCTACCGGATTAGCTTCGCCTATACCATTCCCAACCCTACCCGGGCCGCTTTGCCAACTCACAAGTCCACAGACTTAGATCCGCTTCCTCACGCCCTCATCCAACCTACGAGAGCAGCTTCTGACGCCCCGTCCATGGCTGCAGATCCACATCGTCGACACCATCCTTAACCCAACCATCGTAGCGGCTTCACTGACACCCTCATCCACGGCCATAGATCCGCTTCGCCAACACCATAGTCCATCCTACCGGAGCCGCTCCACAAACACCCTACTCGACGGTTCTAGATCTCCTTACCGGACCCCGACAGCTAGCGCAACGTCATCACCCTTGACGTTTCTAACCTGATTCCCACCGTCTGGCAAGATGCCAAGCACCCGCCACAGCCTAGGTACTTGTCACCTTTAAACCCATCCAGCATCACCTGCCCGATGTACTTCAAATATACTAACAGGTCGTTGTTACCTATTATGCAGCTGGCAAAAACTACAAGGACGATGTTTCTTCTGGATCTAACAGCTTGGCCAACCAAGATCCTGGACTAAGTCATTGCTATGATCTTGTAAGTGCGTCTCTGTCTCTTGTATTGTTCTGTGCCTGCCAGCATGCTTTGCTAGGATTTTCGACCAGTGATCCCTTTGTGTAGACAATGATTTCTACTACTGGCTGCTAAATTAGATATGTAGATGTCATAAATGATACTACCTCGTACCTCCATTCCTAAATATAAGTCTTTCTACAGATTCCACTATAGGCTACATACGGATCAAAATGAGTGAATCTACACTCGAAAATGTATCTATATACATTTGTATGTGGTTCATACTGGAATCTCTACAAAGACATATATTTAGGAACAGAGGCAGTACATTACAAAAAATCGTAGGTGGCATGTAGGAATTCTAGTGCACTACATTAGGCTCCCTTAGAGTGCCTGCTAGTCCAGCACACAGAGTCATGGCTAGTTTATGCTACGCACACAATCATTAATTGGTGGTTTAAATATGTGCAAGGGATATCCAATGTATTATCATGTAGAGATGTCTGAAATTAGCCGTGTCAACTTGCAGATAGGGTTACACAATGAAAAAGTACAAGATGTATGTGGCAATTTCATGGAGCATCGCAAAAATGGGAGAGGCAGCGGTGAGCCTATACAGTGTGCTATGGTACGTCACTCCTCCATTGCAATCATCGTGACATGTTATTTGTATGTCAATTCTATTGGCCAAGTTTCTTAGGGATAGTTATTACGAGTTATCCTAAGAAAATAAGCACCTATGAATATAAGCTCCATGTAATAAGCCAACCAGCCATTTTCATTGCCTTCCTTTTCAGCCTATATTTGGTATGATTAGTGAAAAGTCTAGATTGCATTATATTTTTTCATTTTGCTGCCCATATGAAAATGCAAATATGATAGGAAAACAGACCATCACTATTTGTTCAAAATGCAAATACAAAGATACCATCTACTTGGCTCAATCTACTTTGGTCAATGTCTTCCATAGAGATCCCATTGCCTAATTTAAACGAAGAACACATGACCCACATTTAAATGAAGAACAATTATTTATTGAAATTCGATGGTCCAAGTGGCTGGTTATTATCATATAGCACCACCACCTGAAAGCATCATATAGCAGCAGCAGCAGCTCATAGCAACTCATCATACAGCAGCAGCAGTGTGCAATTCATCATATACCAGCAGTAGCTCGTAGCAATTCATCATATAGCAGCAGCAGGAGCAGCTCATAGCAATTCATCATATAGCAGCAGCAGGAGCAGCTCATAGCAATTCATCATATAGCAGCAGCAGGAGCAGCTCATAGCAATTCATCATATAGCAGCAGCAGGAGCAGCTCATAGCAATTCATCATACAGCAGCAGCAGGAGCAGCTTATAGCAACTCATCATATATAGCAACAGAAGAAGCAACTCATAGCAACTCATCATATAGCAGCAGCAGCTCATAGCAATTCATCATATAGCAGCAGCAACTCATAGCAATTCATCATATAGCAGCAGCAGGAGCAGCTCATAGCAATGCATTATATAGCAGCAGCAGAAGCAACTCATAGCAATTCATCGTATAGTGGATCAGAATGAAAATTTGGCAAAAAAAATCAGAGGAGATCCTCACCTTGTTGGATGAGCTCATCCTTCAACAGCACCACAAGGCCATGTCCTGGGAGGAGGGGAGGGGGAATAAGGTGCCTTCTGCCGCAGTGTGGCATCAGCCGTAGTTGTGTGGCACCCGCCGGAGTAGTGCATTGGATGGACCATAGTGGAGCGGCTGCTGGAGACCATGAGAATAAGGGGCGCCGCCAGAGGGAGGAGCAACCAGGGAGATTTGCCCCTACCCGCCGGCCATGTAGCCTAGCTGGACAGAGCATCATCGAGGACCAGGCCAGATGGGACCAGTGGCGACGGCTCGCTGGAGGAACCCTAGTGCTGCAGGCATGGGATCGAGGTAGTGGGAAAGGGGAGAGGAGATGCAAGCGGGCAGGGCAATGAACGCTTGCGTGTTTGTTTTTACTTAAGGGTCAGGTGCGACGCGGGCGTCAGCAGTTGCATTTTGAGTGTAATATAGGCAGACAACATAGTCATTTCACTATTACTCTTCCCTTTAATTTTTAGTGAGGTTCTACCCGAAACACCCCCCTCCAAAGCGAAATAAGTTAAGCCCAAGCCCATAACTCAAAAATGACTTCTTTACATCTTTTATGGCTTATTTGACAATAAGCCCTGAAAAGGCGGAATCAAACTGGCCCTTAACCTGCAATTCAATTGTGCGTGCAATCATGAATCACTCCTGCCTGCTATAGTGTACATTTAGGCATCATCATACATGTCATAACCTAATACATGTGCATTCCATGTAGAATCTGGAATATGCAATGTTTATGTTAGTTCATATGTTGCACATGATGTTTAAATGCCCCTTAAATCTGGTCAGTCAAGTGATGGTCTTTAAGCCTCCTTCTTTGCTTCTTTTCTTGATATGTAAGATTTGCTTACACATCTGTTCAATTGCTTGTTTGCATCAGCCAGCCATACTAGGACTGTTTGCTTTGATTACTTGCTGTTCTTGACCTAACACTCTAACAGAGCTTGTCAACGATTTAAACACTAAGGGCTGCTATAGTGGGGCCTTGTCTAACTCATAGGTGACATAAAGGTTTGGCTGTACACTAAAGTAGGCTCTCCAAGAGTACCTGGAGATCAAGTTTGAAGGTATGCCTAGTTTTTAGATAGTGCAGACATAGTAAATTCTCATTTTATTGTGTGCAAGTGCAAGAGATGCGGCATGTTTCATTTTGTGGTGTTGTTTTGTTATAATCTCATCCTTTTGTGTTCACAGACTAGAAAGTATGCATATTTATCTTCCAAGGAGACGAGTAACTAGTTTGTGTCACCTTGCAGAGGGGGTGCAATGAAGATAAGATTGAGGATTTCCAAGTACAAGATGTTAGGAAGGAGCCTTGCAAGAGAAGTAGGAGTTGCACTGAGCCACTTCAACCAGTTAAGATAAGTCACTGTATCAATCTCAACAGTTCAATTCCTTGTTTGTTTTAGGCATAGTTAATTTGCTCTTTTCAATTGCTTTATTTGTCCTCAGTTAATGAGATGCCCAAACAATGATGCCTGATGTTGGGTACTTGTATAACTATTAGTTGACATATTTAAAGGCCTTACCATTTAATTACTCTGCCGAAGTGTGCCTGAAGCTTTGAAGTCTATTAACCAACTATTATTGCATGAGGCTCACAATCTAGTTTATACTAGGCTAATGATTGCATAGTTTTGCTTGCTGTAGTAGGTTTGTATGAATCACTCTGCTGTTCATTATGCTCCCTAAGACTTTAATCAAGCTATAGAATGGCCAACTGCTTGCTTACTTATACGCAACATGCTGTCTAAATTTGTAACTTGTCTGTGTTTTGGATTGGGCCCCAACATCATGCTCCTCTGGTGAGCTAAGAGAGATTTCTGTATGCAGGTTGCACAGACTACCTTTTTTATAATTTTTAAAATATCACTTGCTTATGCTTCATGACGTGTAACATTATTGTTAGTCCTGTTTTTCCATGTACTGTAGCGACCAGACCTCAAACAGTCTCATCTCTGTGCATTAGTGTCATCCCTGGATCGGTAATGCTGACACGCACAGTACTTGAAGGATTTATAACAGAATAGCAATCACACACTTATTACATCGAATGTCTCAAAAGAGAGCTTATTACAAAAATATGGCTTTAAGGCCATCTAAAAACGATAACAGCGGAAGGCTTGGAAGATAAAGTGAGTCCATCAACTCCAACGACATCACTGAGTGAAAGACAACGACCTATGGCACCTTACTCGTCGTCTAAAAAGTCTGCAACATGAACGTTGCAGCCCGAAACGGGTCAGCACATGGAATATGCTGGCAATGTAACACAAGAGAGTAATGAACAGAATAATTGCTATCACTACATGCATATATGGCTGGTGGAAAGCACTATGGTTAAGTTTTGCATAAAGCCAATTTTTCCCCACAACAAAGGAATAAATTTTATTTAACTATCATGGTGGTCGTTAAACATTGAGAAGGTTCCTCCAACTCAATCCCAATTAAACATCATCGTTAAACCCAATCAAATTAAATTAAGAGTGATGAGATCAACATGATAATCCAAGAACTAGATACTCAAAACGTCCATAACCGGGGACACGGCTAACCATGATTAGTTTATACATTCTGTAGAGGTTTGCGCACTTTTCCCCACAAGACTCGAATACATCTATGGTCGGAGAATTGAGACACAGTCTTTCTAAAGCATTAACTCTCTACTCTGGATAGACAGTACCACCTACAACCCAGTACATCTGCTAGTCTACCTCTTCAAGAGCTTCACACAACTTACTCAACTATGCCAGAGCCCATATTGGCTTGTGGCTGCACACGGAAGTTTCTAGCAAGAATAATCTTATGATCCCTTTGAGTCTGGGTGCCAGACCGTAGGATGATCACACTGGTACTCCGGGATATCCTAGGACAACTCTCCAGGTGCCCTGACAACCATTGGGTACACCAGGGTGCCTTCAAGCAATCCACCTAAATGTGTATTTAAATAGCCACCTTAATTCAACCATTAATTAACAATACTCACATCTGTCATGAATCACTCGAACCAAACCACGTCTACGAGCATAGCATAGCAATATAAACAACGTAGAAGTAACTCCCAAAGGATTGATAATAAACAGGACAATAGGTACTACCTCATCTTCTTCCCAATACCCACATATTAGTCAGATCTTAACCATGCAATTGTTTGAGGACTTATCTAGTGCAATAAAACTGGGTAGTAAAGAGGTATGATCAAAGTGTTACTTGCCTTGCTGATGATCCGTGAAACCTAGAGACTCATAGTGGCACGCTTCGCACTCCGGGTACTCTAACGCAAACAAACAAGCATACAATAAGCACTCATGTAGAATCATGGTAAAACTCAAATAAGAGATCTAACCAAAAAGTTCAACTTAAGAACTCCGGTTTGCAAAAAGAATCAAAGCAAACGAAGCAACGAAACTCAAACTGCGAAAGAAACAAGCTCCATTTACTAATCTGGACTTAAGCCAAATTTTACAGTAGCAAAATCTTGTTCAAGATGGTTAAACAGAAAGAGGGATTTGAGACAAAACTCTAGGCACTTGAATTTCTTGATTCCGATAAACGAGCGAAAAGATAAACTAAAACGAAAATCGGGACAGATAACGCGATCGAAAATAATCGCGGAAAATCCCTGGAAAAAGAAAACTGATGAACAGGCTAACGAATGAACTTTCGCTATCTGCGACTAACGGGTGAAATCCGTTCGTTAAAACGAACGAACAAACGGGCGTTCGCTAAATAACTAAACCGAAAAAAATAAACTGATCTAAAAAATTAACCGCGGGTTCTAAAAAAAACTAACGATTTTCTAACGAAAACCACAGCGATGGCGGCTACCTCGAGACGAACGGCGGCGGCTCCGACGGGGTTCCGGCAGCGGCGGCGGGGTCGGCGGTGAGGCGGCGGGCGGTGGCGACGGCGACCGGCGGCGGGGCGGCGGCGAAGGGTGGTGGTGCGGCGACGACGGGCACCGGCGGTGGTGGTGACACGGAAAATGAGGCGGGGCGCTAGGGTTTCTGGTGGGCTGGCGGCTTGCTTGGGCCTCGGCCTTTAAAGGCCGCCCGGGTATAGTGTCCGGGTCGGCGGTGGACTTCTTTTTTTAAATAATTCTGCGCGTAGAAAAACAAATAAAATAATTACTAAACGGGCTCCAAAAATCCTGAAATAAATTTTCCCCGTCCTCTAAAAATATAGCGGACAAAGTGAACATTTATTTGGGCCTCTAATGCAATTTTGAAAAACGCATATTTTTCCTAATTCAAATAAACAGCTATAAAACTCCGAATATAATTCTTATTTGATTTTAATATTAAATCTCCAATATTTCTTTATTCTGGGAAAGTCATTTTATCCCCTCTCTTTTATTTTTATAATAGAAATATTCGAAGAGAAAATAATTAAAATCAAATGATCCTCTTTTCAAAATTTGAGAAAACTCAAATATGAAAATAACGAAATCCCCAACTCTCTCTGTGGGTCCTTGAGTTGCGTAGAATTTCTAGGATCAAGCCAAAATGCAATAAAATATGATACACAATGATGATCTAATGTATAACATTCCAAATTGAAAATTTGGGATGTTACAAACCTACCCCCCTTAAGATGAATCTCGCCCTCGAGATTCGGGTTGCCTAGAAAATAGGTGAGGGTGGTCCTTCCGTAGGTCTTCCTCTCGCTCCCAAGTGGCTTCATCCTCGGTATGGTGGCTCCACTGAACTTTGCAGAACTTGATAACCTTGCTGCGTGTGACTCAGCTGGCAAACTCGAGAATCTTCACTGGTTTCTCCTTGTAGGTCAAATTGCTATCCAACTGAATCGCTTCTAGTGGCACTGTATCTGTCAGAGGGATGTCAGCCATCTCTACGTGGCACTTCTTCAACTGGGAAACATGGAACACATCGTGAACTCCTGACAATCCTTCGGGCAATTCCAACTTGTAAGCAACTTCTCCCATACGTTCCAAAACTTTGTATGGTCCCACAAAACGTGGTGCTAACTTTCCCTTAACTCCAAAATGCTTAACTCCTTGAAGTGGGGACACACGAAGATAAACTCTATCTCCGACTTCGTAAACTATCTCCTTGCGTTTTGAATCCACATAGCTCTTCTGCCTGGATTGGGCTACCTTGAGTCTATCACGAATGAGCTTAACCTTCTCTTCAGACTCCTTGATCAAATCTGGTCCAAACAACTGACGGTCTCCAACTTCATCCCACAACACTGGTGTCCTGCACCTCCTTCCGTACAAAGCTTCGAAAGGGGCCATCTTCAAACTGGCTTGATAGCTGTTGTTGTAAGAGAACGCTGCATATGGAAAATTGTCGTCCGAACTAGATCCATAATCTAGCGCACAAGCTGTCAACATGTCTTCCAGAATCTGATTGACTCTCTCGGTCTGTCCATCTGTCTGTGGATGAAAGGCTGTACTGAACTCTAGCCTGGTACCCAAAGTTTCATGCAAATGATTCCAGAACTTTGAGGTAAACTGGGTTCCTCTATCTGATACAATGGTCCTCGGAACTCCATGCAGACATACGATCCTGGTCATGTATATCTTTGCCAACTTAGCACTAGTGTAAGTGGTCTTCACTGGGATGAAATTGTTGGGGAACGTAGTAATTTCAAAAATTTTCCTACGCACACGCAAGATCATGGTGATGGCATAGCAACGAGAGGGGAGAGTGTTCGTCCACGTACCCTCGTAGACCGTAAGCGGAAGCGTTAGCACAACGTGGTTGATGTAGTCGTACGTCTTCACAATCTGACCGATCCAAGCACCGAACGTACGGGGCCTCCGAGTTCAGCACACGTTCAGCTCGATGACGATCTCCGGCCTCCGATCTAGCCGAGCTCCGGAGATGAGTTCCGTCAGCACGACGGCGTGGTGACGATGATGATGTTCTACCGGCGCAGGGCTTCGCCTAAACTCCGCGACGATATGACCGAGGTGGAATATGGTCGAGGGGGCACCGCACACGGCTAAGGAACGATCCGTAGATCAACTTCTGTGTGTCTATGGGGTGCCCCCCCGCCCCCGTATATAAAGGAGCAAGGGGGGGAGACCGTCCGGCCCCTTGGGCGCGCCAAGGGAGGAGGAATCCTCCTCCTAGTAGGAGTAGGACTCCTCCTTTCCTACTCCTACTAGGAGGGGGAAGGAAGGGGGAGAGGGGGGAAGGAAAGGGGGGCGCCGCTCCCCCCTCCTAGTCCAATTCGGACCAGAGGGAGAGGGGGCGCGTGGCCCACCCTGGACGCCCCTCTCTCTTCCCACCAAGGCCCATGTGGCCCATTAACTCTCCCGAGGTGTTCCGGTAACCTCCCCGGCACTCCGGTTTTCTCCGAAATCACCCGGAACATTTCCGGTGTCCGAATATAGTCGTCCAATATATCAATCTTTATGTCTCGACCATTTCGAGACTCCTCGTCATGTCCGTGATCACATCCGGGACTCCGAACAAACTTCGGTACATCAAAACTTATATACTCATAATAAAACTGTCATCGTAACGTTAAGCGTGCGGACCCTACGGGTTCGAGAACTATGTAGACATGACCTAGAACCATTCTCGGTCAATAACCAATAGCGGGACCTGGATGCCCATATTGGTTCGTACATATTCTATGAAGATCTTTATCAGTCAAACCGCATAACAACATACGTTGTTCCCTTTGTCATCGGTATGTTACTTGCCCGAGATTTGATCGTCGGTATCCAATACCTAGTTCAATCTCGTTACTGGCAAGTCTCTTTACTCGTTCCGTAATACATCATCTCATAACTAACTCATTAGTTACATGCTTGCAAGGCTTAGGTGATGAGTATTACCGAGAGGGCCCAGAGATACCTCTCCGACAATCGGAGTGACAAAACCTAATCTCGAATTATGCCAACCCAACATGTACCTTCGGAAACACCTGTAGAGCACCTTTATAATCACCCAGTTACGTTGTGACGTTTGGTAGCACACAAAGTGTTCTTCCGGCAAATGGGAGTTGCACAATCTCATAGTTACAGGAACATGTATAAGTCATGAAGAAAGCAATAGCAACATACTAAACGATCAAGTGCTAGGCTAACAGAATGGGTCATGTCAATCACATCATTCTCCTAATGGTGTGATCCCGTTAATCAAATGACAACTCTTTTGTCCATGGCTAGGAAACATAACCATCTTTGATAAACGAGCTAGTCAAGTAGAGGCATACTAGTGACACTATGTTTGTCTATGTATTCACACATGTATTATGTTTCCGGTTAATACAATTCTAGCATGAATAATAAACATTTATCATGATATAAGGAAATAAATAATAACTTTATTATTGCCTCTAGGGCATATTTCCTTCAATCTCCCACTTGCACTAGAGTCAATAATCTAGTTCACATTGCCATGTGATTTAACACCAACATTCATATCTGTATATGATTAACACCCATAGTTCACATCGTCATGTGACCAACACCCAAAGGGTTTACTAGAGTCAATAATCTAGTTCACATCGCTTATGTGATTAACACTCAAAGAGTACTAAGGTGTGATCATGTTTTGCTCGTGAGAGAAGCTTAGTCAACGGGTCTGTCATATCCAGAGCCGTATGTATTTTGCAAATATTCTATGTTTACAATGCTCTGCACGGAGCTACTCTAGCTAATTGCTCCCACTTTCAATATGTATCCAGATTGAGACTTAGAGTCATCTGGATTGGCGTAAAAGATTGCATCGTTGTAACTTTTTACGACGGGCTCTTTTATCACCTCCATAATCGAGAAACATGTCCTTAGTCCTCACTAAGGATATTCTTGACCGCTGTCCAGT
The DNA here is from genome assembly GCF_018294505.1 of Triticum aestivum. Classification (NCBI taxonomy): domain Eukaryota; kingdom Viridiplantae; phylum Streptophyta; class Magnoliopsida; order Poales; family Poaceae; genus Triticum; species Triticum aestivum. The sequence continues at coordinate 142,507,462 of NC_057801.1, forward strand.
GATCTACTCTTAGATCAAAATTGTATTCCTTTGTCAAACTCAGAGCAAGGTATACAATAGGTCTGGTTCACAGCATAGCATACTTTATAGAACCTATGACTGAGGCATAGGGAATGACTTTTCATTCTCTTTCTATTTTCTGCCATGGTCGGGTCTTGAGTCTTACTCAACTTCACACCTTTGCATCACAGGCAAGAACTCCTTCTTTGACTGTTCCATTTTGAACTATTTCAAAAATTTATCAAGGTATGTACTCATTTGAAAAAAATCTTATCAAGCGTTTTGATCTATCTATATAGATCTTGAAGCTCAGTGTGTAAGCAGCTTCACCGAGGTCTTGGTTTGAAAAACTCCTTTCAAAAACACTCCTTTATGCTTTGCAGAATAATTCTACATTATTTCTGATCAACAATATGTCATTCACATATATTTATCAGAAATGCTGTAGTGCTCCCACTCACTTTCTTGTAAATACAGGCTTCTCCAAAAGTCTGTATAAAATCATATGCTTTGATCAACTCATCAAGCGTATATTCCAACTCCGAGATGCTTGCACCAGTCCATAGATGGATCGCTGGAGCTTCACACTTTGTTAACTTCTTTAGGATTGACAAAACCTTCTGGTTGCATCATATACAACTCTTCTTTAATAAATTCATTAAGGAATGCAATTTTGACATCCATTTGCCAGATTTCATAAAATGTGGCAATTGCTAACATGATTCGGACAGACTTAAGCATCGATACGAGTGAGAAAATCTCATTGTATTCAAACCCTTGAACTTGTTGAAAACCTTTTGCAACAAGTCGAGCTTAGTGGATAGTAACACTACTATCAGTGTCCGTCTTCCTCTTGAAGATCCATTTATTTAACATGGCTTGTTGATCATCCAACAAGTCAATCAAAGTCCATACTTTGTTCTCATACATGGATCATATCTCAGACTTTATGGCCTCAAGCCATTTCGCGGAATCTGGGCTCATCATCGCTTCCTCATAGTTCGTACGTTCATCATGGTCTAGTAACATGACTTCCAGAACAGTATTACCGTACTACTCTGGTGCGGACTGTACTTTGGAAGACCTACGAGGTTTTGTAGTAACTTGATCTGAAGTTTCATGATCATCATCATTAGCTTCCTCACTAATTGGTGTAGGAATCACTGGAACTGATTTCCGTGATGAACTACTTTCCAATTCGGAAGAAGGTACAAATTACCTTATCAAGCTCTACTTTCCTCCCACTCACTTCTTTCGAGAGAAACTCCTTCTCTAGAAAGGGTCCATTCTTAGCAACGAATGTTTTGCCTTCGGATCTGTGATAGAAGGATTACCCAACAGTTTCCTTTGGGTATTCTATGAAGACGCACTTCTCTGATTTGGGTTCGAGCTTATCAGGTTGAAAACCTTTTCATATAAACATCGCAACTCCAAACTTTAAGAAACGACAGCTTAGGTTTACTGCTAAACCATAGTTCATATGGTGTCGTCTCCACGGATTTAGATGGTGCCCTATTTAACGTGAATGCAGTTGTCTTTAATGCATAACCCCAAAATGATAGTGGTAAACTGATAAGAGATATCATAGATCGCACCATATCTAATAAAGTGCGACTACGACGTTCGGACACACCATAACGTTGTAGTGTTCCATGTGGCATGAGTTTGTGAAACTATTCCACATTGTTTTAATTGAAGACCAAACTCGTAACTCAAATATTCGTCTCCGTGATCAGATCGCAGAAACTTTATTTTCTTGTTACGATGATTTTTCCACTTCACTCTGAAATTCTTTGAACCTTTCAACTATTTTAGACTTATGTTTCATCAAGTAGATATACCCATATCTGCTCAAATCATCTTGTGAAGGTCAGAAAATAACGATACTTGCCACGAGCATCAACACTCATTGGATCGCATACATCTGTATGTATTATTTCCAATAAGTCAGTAGCTTGTTCCATTGTTCTGGAGAACGGAGTTTTAGTCATCTTGCCAAAAAGGCACGGTTCGCAAGCATCAAATGATTCATAACCAAGTGATTCCAAAAATCCATCTTTATGGAGTTTCTTCATGCGCTTTACACCGATATGACCCAAACGGCAGTGCCACAAATAAGTTGCACTTATCATTATTAACTTTTCATATTTTGGCATCAATATTATGAATATGTGTATCACTACGATCGAGATCCAATAAACTATGTTCATTGGGTGTATGACCATTGAAGGTCTTATTCATGTAAACAGAACAACAATTATTCTCTGACTTTAAATGAATAACCGTATTGCAATAAACATGATCAAATCATATTCATGCTCAACGCAAATGCCAAATAACATTTATTTAGGTTTAACACTAATCCCAAAAGTATAGGGAGTGTGCGATGATGATCATATCAATCTTGGAACTACTTCCAACACTCATCGTCACTTCCCCTTCAACTAGTCTCTGTTTATTCTGTAACTCCTGTTTCGAGTTACTAATCTTAGCAACCGAACAAGTATCAAATACTCAGGGGCTACTATAAACACTAGTAAGGCACGCATCAATAACTTGTATATCAAATATACCCTTGTTCACTTTGCCATCCTTCTTATCCACCAAATATTTAGGGTATTTCCGTTTCCAGTGACCATTCCCTTTGCAGTGTTAGCACTCAGTTTCAGGCTTTGGTTCAGCTTTGGGCTTCTTCGTGGGAGTGACAACTTGCTTGTCTTTCCACTTGAAGTTCCCTTTCTTTCCCTTTGCCCTTTTCTTGAAACTAGTGATCTTGTCAACCATCAATACTTGATGCTCTTTCTTGATTTCTACCTTCATCGATTTCAACATCACGAAGAGCTCGGGAATCACTTTCGTTATCCCTTGCATATTATAGTTCATCACGAAGTTCTACTAACTTGGTGATGGTGACTAGAGAATTCTGTAAATCACTATCTTATCTGGAAGATTAACTCCCACTTGATTCAAGCGATTGAAGTACCCAGACAATCTGAGCACATGCTCACTAGTTGAGCGATTCTCCTCCATCTTTTAGCTATAGAACTTGTTGGAGACTTCATATCTCTCAACTCGGGTATTTGCTTGAAATATTAACTTCAATTCCTGGAACATCTCATATGGTCCATGACGTTCAAAACGTCTTTGAAGTCCCGATTCTAAGCCGTTAAGCATGGTGCACTAAACTATCAAGTAGTCATCATATTGAGCTAGCCAAACGTTCATAACGTTTGCATCTGCTCCTGCAATAGGTCTGTCACCTAGCGGTGCATCAAGGACATAATTCTTCTGTGCAGCAATGAGGATTAACCTCAGATCACGGATCAAATCCGCATCATTGCTACTAACATTTTTCAACACAGTTTTCTCTAAGAACATATCAAAATAAACATATGAAAGCAACAACGCAAGCTATTGATCTACAACATAATTTGCAAAATACTACCAGGACTAAGTTCATGATAAATTTAAGTTCAATTAATCATATTACTTAAGAACTCCCACTTAGACAGACATCTCTCTAGTCATCTAAGTGATCACGTGATCCAAATCAACTAAACCATAACCGATCATCACGTGAGATGGAGTAGTTTTCAATGGTGAACATCACTATGTTGATCATGTCTACTATATGATTCACGCTCGACCTTTCGGTCTCCGTGTTCCGAGGTCATATCTGTATATGCTAGGCTCGTCAAGTTTAACCTGAGTATTCCGCGTGTGCAAAAACTGGTTGCACCCGTTGTAGATGGACGTAGAGCTTATCACACCCGATCATCACGTGGTGTCTGGGCACGACGAACTTTGGCAACGGTGCATACTCAGGGAGAACACTTCTTGACAATTTTAGTGAGAGATCATCTTAAAATGCTACCGTCAATCAAAGCAAGATAAGATGCATAAAGGATAAACATCACATGCAATCAATATAAGTGATATGATATGGCCATCATCATCTTGTGCTTGTGATCTCCATCTTCGAAGCACCGTCGTGATCACCATCGTCACCGGCGTGACACCTTGATCTCCATCGTAGCATCATTGTCGTTTACGCCATCTATTGCTTCTACGACTATCGCTACCGCTTAGTGATAAAGTAAAGCAATTACAGGGCGTTTGCATTTCATACAATAAAGCGACAACCATATGGCTCCTGCCAGTTGCCGATAACTTCGGTTACAAAACATGATCATCTCATACAATAAAATATAGCATCACGTTTTGGCCATATCACATCACAACATGCCCTGCAAAAACAAGTTAGACGTCCTCTACTTTGTTGTTGCAAATTTTACGTGGCTGCTACGGGCTTAGCAAGAACCGTTCTTACCTACGCATCAAAACCACAACGATAGCTTGTCAAGTTGGTGCTGTTTTAACCTTCGCAAGGACCGGGCGTAGCCACACTCGGTTCAACTAAAGTTGGAGAAACTGACACCCACCAGCCACCTGTGTGCAAAGCACGTCGGTAGAACCAGTCTCGCGTAAGCGTACGCGTAATGTCGGTCCTGGCCGCTTCATCCAACAATACTGCCGAACCAAAGTATGACATGCTGGTAAGCAGTATGACTTGTATCGCCCACAACTCACTTGTGTTCTACTCGTGCATATAACATCAACGCATAAAACCTAGGCTCGGATGCCACTGTTGGGGAACGTAGTAATTTCAAAAAAATTCCTACGCACACGCAAGATCATGGTGATGGCATAGCAACGAGAGGGGAGAGTGTTCGTCCACGTACCCTCGTAGACCGTAAGCGGAAGCATTAGCACAACGCGGTTGATGTAGTCGTACGTCTTCACGATCCGACCGATCCAAGCACCGAACGTACGGGGCCTCCAAGTTCAGCACGCGTTCAGCTCGATGACGATCTCCGGCCTCCGATCTAGCCGAGCTCCGGAGATGAGTTCCGTCAGCACGAAGGCGTGGTGACGATGATGATGTTCTACTGGCGCAGGGCTTCGCCTAAACTCTGCGACGATATGACCGAGGTGGAATATGGTGGAGGGGGGCACCGCACACGGCTAAGGAACGATCCGTAGATCAACTTCTGTGTGTCTATGGGGTGCCCCCCCGCCCCCGTATATAAAGGAGCAAGGGGGGGAGGCCGGCCGACCCCTTGGGCGCGCCAAGGGAGGAGGAATCCTCCTACTAGTAGGAGTAGGACTCCTCCTTTCCTACTCCTACTAGGAGGGGGAAGGAAGGGGGAGAGGGGGGAAGGAAAGGGGGGCGCCGCCCCCCTCCTAGTCCAATTCGGACCAGAGGGAGAGGGGGCGCGCGGCCCACCCTGGCCGCCCCTCTCTCTTCCCACCAAGGCCCATGTGGCCCATTAACTCTCCCGAGGTGTTCCGGTAACCTCCCCGGCACTCCGGTTTTCTCCGAAATCACCCGGAACATTTCCGGTGTCCGAATATAGTCGTCCAATATATCAATCTTTATGTCTCGACCATTTCGAGACTCCTCGTCATGTCCGTGATCACATCCGAGACTCCGAACAAACTTCGGTACATCAAAACTTATATACTCATAATAAAACTGTCATCGTAACGTTAAGCGTGCGGACCCTACGGGTTCGAGAACTATGTAGACATGACCTAGAACCATTCTCGGTCAATAACCAATAGCGGGACCTGGATGCCCATATTGGTTCGTACATATTCTATGAAGATCTTTATCGGTCAAACCGCATAACAACATACGTTGTTCCCTTTGTCATCGGTATGTTACTTGCCCGAGATTTGATCGTCGGTATCCAATACCTAGTTCAATCTCGTTACTGGCAAGTCTCTTTACTCGTTCCGTAATACATCATCTCATAACTAACTCATTAGTTACATGCTTGCAAGGCTTAGGTGATGAGTATTACCGAGAGGGCCCAGAGATACCTCTCCGACAATCGGAGTGACAAAACCTAATCTCGAATTATGCCAACCCAACATGTACCTTCGGAAACACCTGTAGAGCACCTTTATAATCACCCAGTTACGTTGTGATGTTTGGTAGCACACAAAGTGTTCTTCTAGCAAACGGGAGTTGCACAATCTCATAGTTACAGGAACATGTATAAGTCATGAAGAAAGCAATAGCAACATACTAAACGATCAAGTGCTAGGCTAACAGAATGGGTCATGTCAATCACATCATTCTCCTAATGGTGTGATCCCGTTAATCAAATGACAACTCTTTTGTCCATGGCTAGGAAACATAACCATCTTTGATAAACGAGCTAGTCAAGTAGAGGCATACTAGTGACACTATGTTTGTCTATGTATTCACACATGTATTATGTTTCCGGTTAATACAATTCTAGCATGAATAATAAACATTTATCATGATATAAGGAAATAAATAATAACTTTATTATTGCCTCTAGGGCATATTTCCTTCAGAAATGAGCTACCTTCGTCAAACGATGGACTACAACCCATATCGAGTCATAGCCAGAACGAGTCCTGGGCAATCCCGTGATAAAATCCATGCCTAGCTTATCCCACTTCCATTCGGGTATCGGCAATGGCTGTAGCAATCATGTTGGCTTTTGATGCTCTGCCTTCACTCTCTGACATACATCACAAACTGCTACATACTTCGCAATATCCTTCTTCATTCCGGTCCACCAGAAACTATCCTTCAAATCCAGATACATCTTGGTATTTCCTGGGTGAATCGAATACGGCGAATCATGGGCCTCTTGCAGAATATACTTCCTGATCTCCTGATCATTAGGCACATATACGCGGTCCTCAAACCATAAGGTGTCGTGTTCATCCTCACGAAAACCTTTAGCCTTTCCTTTGCTCATCCTTTCCTTTTTCTCGACAATCTCCTTGTCAGTCTTCTGAGCTTCTCTGATCTTATCCATCAAAGTAGACTGAATTTCCAATGCTGCTACATAGCCTCTCGGAAATATCTCCAAGCATAGTTCACGAAGATCCTCTGCTAACTCCTTGGGTAACTCTCCGGTCATGAGTGTATTGACATGGCTCTTGCGACTCAACGCATCAGCTACTACGTTGGCCTTTCCGGGATGATAATGCAACCTCATATCATAATCCTTGATGAGCTCCAACCATCTCCTTTGCCTGAGATTCAACTCCTTCTGTGTGAAGATATACTTCAAACTCTTGTGATCCGAGTACACCTCACAATGGTTTCTGAGAAAATGTCTCCATGTCTTCAATGCATGCACTACGGCTGCTAACTCCAAATCCTGGGTAGCATAATTCAACTAATGGGGTTTAAGCTGTCGTGAGGCATATGATACAACTCTCCCCTCCTGCATAAGCACTGCTCCAAGTCCTCGACGAGAAGCGTGGCAATATACTTGATAATCCTTGCGTTGATCTGGCAGAATCAACACTGGAGCTGTAACCAAACGTTTCTTCAACTCCTAAAAACTGGCCTCACATTCCTCAGTCCATTTGAACTTGGTGTCCTTCTTCAACAACTCCGTCATGGGCTTTGCAATCTTCGAGAAGTTCTCAATGAATCTCCGGTAGTATCCTGCAAGTCCAAGAAAACTCCGGATCTCTCCAACTGACGTGGGTGCTTCCCAATTTGTCACAGTAACAACCTTGGTGGGGTCTACTGCTATTCTTTCTCCGGATATAACATGTCCGAGGAATCCAACTTACTTCAGCGAAAACTCACACTTGCTGAACCTGGCATATAACTAATGTTCTCTGAGCTTTCCAAGTACCAAACGCAAATGCTCCTTATGCTCCTCTTCATCCCTCGAGTAAACCAGAATATCATCAATGAACACCGCGACAAACTTATCCAAAAACTCCATAAACACCTTGTTCATCATGTTCATGAAATAGGCAGGTGCGTTAGTCAGACCAAAAGACATAACGGTATACTCATATAGCCCGTACCTTGTGGTAAAAGCTGTCTTAGGTATATCCTGCTCTCGAATCTTCAGCTGGTGATATCCTGATCACAGATCGATCTTGGAAAACACTTTAGCTCCTTGCAGCTGGTCAAACAAATCATTGATCATCGGTAGTGGGTAGTTGTTCTTGATTGTTACTTCATTCAATCCACAATAATCAACAACCATCCTCAATGATCCATCCTTCTTCTCCACTAGAAGCACCGGTGATCCCCAAGGTGACGAACTTGGGTGGATATAGCCTTTATCCAGTAACTCCTTAATCTTCTTCTTAATTTCCTCCAAATCCTTTGCGGGCATCCTGTACGGTCTCTTAGATATTGGCCCTGTGCCTGGAAAAAGCTCAATAAAAAACTCAATGTCTCTATTCGGTGGCATGCCTGGCAACTCCTTTGGAAAAACATCAGGGAAATCCTTCACCACTGGTACTTCCTCCTGTACAACTTTTGATAAGGAATTCACTTGAGTCCTCTTCGGCACATGCCGGGATACATACTTAATCCTTCTTCCTTCTGGGGTGGTGAGCAAAATCGACTTATGGCACAGTCAATGTTCCCTCCATACTCCGATAACCAATCCATGCCTAATATCACATCCAGTCCTTGCGACTCCAATACTATTAGGTCTGAGGGAAACACGTAGTTACCAATCCTTAATGGTAACCGATCACACCATAGACTAGCCATATACTCTGCTCCTGGCGAGGTTACTAACATGGGTGACCTAAGGGCTTGGGTTGGCAGTTTATACTTATCCACGAATCCCCTTGATATGTATGAATGCGATGCACTAGTATCAAAAAGAACGATTGCAGTAAATGACTTAACCAAAAACTTACCAATTACTACATCGGGCGGCGCTTCAACCTCCTCCATGTTAACGTGGTTCACTTGTCCCCTGTTGAAAGGGTTGGACTTCTTCCTAGAGCTTCCATTGCCATTTCCATTCTTTGCTTCAGAACACTCCGTGGCATAATGTCCATTCTTCCCGCACTTGAAACAAGTAATGTGACTTAGATCCTTCTCGGCGGGCGTTGCTGGGTTGGAACGGTTCTGGCCATTGCTTCCTCCATTACCATTCCCATTCTTGGAGCCACTATGGTTGTGAGAACTTCCTCCATTATGGTTGTGACCTCCATGGTTATGTTGAAGGTCTCCTCCCGAGTTCGGGGTAAAACAGGGCCTCTGCTGAGCTCCTGAATTGTATTTCCCTTGTCCATACTTTCTCTTGCGGTTGTCAATCTGCTGCTGCTCCCTTCAATCATGAGAGCTCTATCTACCAACTCCTGGTAGTTGTTGAAGGTTGCCACCATCAACTGCATGCTCAGCTCATCATTCAGTCCTTCCAGAAACATCTCCTGCTTAGCTGCATCCGTAGAAACGTCATCTGGGGCATAACATGCTAACTTACTAAAATCATCCACATACTGACTCACTAGGCGTCCTCCTTGGCGCAAGTTGCCAAACTCACGCTTCTTCATGGCCATAGCTCCTGCTGAAACATGGGCAGTATGAAAAGCCTGCTGAAACTGGTCCCATGTGACAGTGTCGACGGGTAAGTGGCTGTAAAATTCTCCCACCATGATGCTGCGGGTCCATCAAGCTGATGTGCGGCAAAACGCACTCTCTCCGCATCTGTGCATCCTGCAGTGGTCAACTCCCTTCCAATCTTGCGGAGCCAATCATCTGCAACTATTGCCTCGGTGCTACTGGAGAACACCGAGGGATTCAGCCTTAAGAAATGGGCTAAGTGATCAATAGGTGGTGGTGGTGGGATGTTGTTGTTGTTGTTGTTGTTGTTGTTGTTGTTGTTGTTGTTCCCTTGGTTCTGATTCTGGACTAGTATCTGCATCAATGCATTCTGCTGCTAGATCAACTGAGTGAGCTCTGGCGGGAAAGCAAATCCATTGTCGCGTCTTGGAGGCATCCGATGGGTTTAGAAAAGATGAGAAAATAAAATAGAATGAGATCTAGAGGGAAAACACTACCCATATGCACATGAGATAACACAATCATATCACTTCTATCAATTTAAACAAGGGCATACAATCGGTCTAACTATCGTTACAAAAGTGCTCGGACTATACTATATACATGGGGGAATACTACTACAGATATGGTGGTCGACTAGAAAAATTGATCGGTGGAAGACTCCATGATATCTACTCCAGCTTCATCAACAAAGTCATCATCACTATCGTCGGGGTCCGAGTCGGTGTCGTCGATGATGATGTAGTTCTTCGGGCAAGTGGAATCGTCGTCTTCTCCTCCTGGCGCGGGGTCTCCCATGAATATTCCTAGCTTCTTCATTAGATCATCATTCTTCTCCACGAGTATCGTCATTTCCTCCTCATATCCATCACGTGTAGACTTGATTTATTCCTCCAGCTCCGTGATCCTGGTCATTGCCTTCTTCAGATCTATCATGCCGGTGCACATCTGGTTCTCCTGGCGACAAATGTGTTGGTTTAACTCCTGGATTAAAGCTGCAATAGATCTATCCTTCCTAGTGCTGATCATCTCCGATTGCTCATCTCGGCGCCCACAAATCTTGTAGATAGTATCCTTGAGATCCTTGTGGTAAATTTGTCCAATGCGTCCCATGGTGATGTGGGCTGCCATGGTCTTTCCTAAACTTCAGGTTGGTGCATCAAAGGAAAACTCTATGGTCTCAGTGACTGGCATGAACGTTCTTCCTGGAACTTGAACTCGAATCATCCAACGCTCCTCTTTAGGTAAAGTGGCGATGTAGGTCCCGGTGAAGCTTGGTATTCCGATGTTCAGGTATGTAGTGACTTCGTTCAAGTGGCGTCCAAAAGGTGCATCTTCATCCGATTGCGTGAACTTGTTCCTTGCATCCGCCATGCTAAAGAGTAGAAAAGGGAGAGGAGTCAGAAATGAGAAGAGAGTAGTGATCTAGGGCTTTAGCTTGTCCTACATTCAGCGTGTGCTCTGGTACCATCTGGTAGCAACAGGACCTCAAACAGTGTGATCTCTATGCATCAGTGTCATCCCTAGATCGGTAATGTTGAGACGCATAGTACATGAAGGATTTATAACAGAGTAGCAATCACACACTTATTACATCAAATGTCTCAAAAGAGAGCTTATTACAAAAATATGGCTTTAAGGCCATCTAAAAACGATAAGAGTGGAAGGCTCGGAAGATAAAGTGAGTCCATCAACTCCAACGACATCACTGAGTGAAAGACAATGACCTATGGCACCTTACTCGTCGTCTGAAAAGTCTGCAACATGAACCTTGCAGCCCGAGACGGGTCAACACATGGAATATGCTGGCAATGTAACACAAGAGAGTAATGAACAGAATAATTGCTATCACTACATGCATATATGGCTGGTGGAAAGCTCTATGGTTAAGTTTTGCATAAAGCCAATTTTCCCCTATAACAAAGGAATAAATTTTATTTAACTATCATGGTGGTTGTTAAACATTGAGAAGGTTCCTCCAACTCAATCCCAATTAAACATCATCATTAAACCCAATCAAATTAAATTAAGAGTGATGAGATCAACATGATAATCCAAGAACTAGATACTCAAAACGTCCATAACCGGGGACACAACTAACCATGATTAGTTTATACACTCTGCAGAGGTTTGCGCACTTTTCCCCACAAGACTTGAATACATCTATGGTCGGAGAATCGAGACACAGTCTTTATGAAGCATTAACTCTCTATTCTGGATAGACAGTACCACCTACAACCCACTACATCTGCTAGTCTACCTCTTCAAGAGCTTCACGCAACTCACTCAACTATGCCAGAGCCCATATTGGCTTGTGGCTGCACACGGAAGTTTCTAGCATGAATAGTCTTATGATCCCTTTGAGCCTGGGTGGCGGACCGTAGGATGATCACACGGGTACTCCGGGATATCCTAGGACAACACTGGATTCTCCAGGTGCCCTGACAACCACTGGGTACTCCAGGGTGCCTTCAAGCAATCCACCCGGATGTGTATTTAAATAGCCACCTTAATTCAACCAGTAATTAACAATACTCACATCTGTCATGAATCACTCGAACCAAACCACGTCTACGAGCATTGCATAGCAATATAAACAACGTAGAAGTAACTCCCAAAGGTTTGATAACAAACAGGACAATAGGTACTACCTCATATTTTTCCCAATACCCACATATTAGTCAGATCCTAACCATGCATTTGTTTGAGGATTGATGTAATGCAGTAAAATTGGGTAGTAAAGTGGTATGATCAAAGTGTTACTTGCCTTACTGATGATCCATGAAACCTAGAGACTCGTAGTAGCACGCTTCGCACTGCGGGTACTCTATCGCAAACAAACAAGCATACAATAAGCAGTCATCTAGAAGCACGGGTAAAACTTAAATAAGAGATCTAACCAGAAAGTTCAACTTAAGAACTCCTGTTTGCAAAAAGAATCAAATCAAACGAAGCGACGAAACCCAAACTGCGAAAGAAACAAGCTCCGTTTACTAATCTGGATTTAAGTCAAATTTTATAGTACTAAAATCTTGTTCAAGTTGGTTAAACAGAAAGAGGGCTTTGAGACAAAACTGTAGGCGCTTGAATCGCCCGATTCCGATAAATGAGCGAAAAGATAAACTAAAACGAAAATTAGGATAGAAATCGCGATCGAAAATAATCGCAAAAAATCCCTGGAAAAAGAAAACTAACGAACAGGCTAATGAACGAACGTTTGATGTTTGCGGCTAACGGGTATAATCCGTTTGTTAAAACGAACGAACAAACGGGCATTCGCTAAATAACTAAACCAAAAAACTGATCTAAATAAAATTAACTGCGGGTTCTAAAAAAAACCAACGGTTTTCTAACAAAAACCGCGGCGGTGGCGGCTACCTCGGGACGAACGACGGCGGCTCCGGCAGGGTTCCGGCGATGGCGGCAGGGTCGGCTGTGAGGCGGCAGGCAGTGACGAAGGGCGGCGGTGGTGCAGCGGCGACGGGCACCGGTGACGGCGGAAGCAGGCGGCGGCGGCGGATCCAGCGAGGCGGCGACACGGAAAGCGAAGCGGCGCACTAGGGTTTCGGGGGGCGCAAGCGGCTTGCTCGGGCCTCGGACTTTAAAGGCTGCCCAGATAGAGTGACCGGGTCGGACACGGCCCGGTAAGGCGGTGGACTTCTTTTTTTTAAATAATTCCGCGCGCAGAAAAACAAATAAAAGAAATACTAAACAGGCTCCAAAAATCCTAAAATAAGTTTCCCCGTCCTCTAAAAATATAGCGGACAAAGTGAACATTTATTTGGGCCTGTAATGCAATTTTGAAAAACGCATATTTTTCCTAATTCAAATAAAATAGCGATAAAACTCCGAATAAAATTCTTATTTGATTTTAATATTAAATCTCCAATATTTCTTTATTTTGGGAAAGTCATTTTATCCCCTCTCTTTTATTTTTATAATAGAAATATTCGAAGAGAAAATAATTAAAATCAAATGATCCTCTTTTCAAAATTTGAGAAAACACAAATATGAAAATAACGAAATCCACAACTCTCTCCGTGGGTCCTTGAGTTGCGTGGAATTTCTAGGATCAAGCCAAAATACAACAAAATATGATACGCAATGATTATCTAATGTATAACATTCCAAATTGAAAATTTGAGATCTTACATGTACAAAATAGTCTGTCTTGCTCGCTTCACTATTATAACTATATTTTTGCCCTAGTCATGTGTACTTACAGAAACATTTCAGGATGAAGTGACATCAACACAAAGATCTGCGAGCAGTGCGGCATGGCCGTTATCGATTGATTATGGATTGGAATTGGAATGTGCTGATGTTCTCAATCATCAACTAGAGGTGGCAAGACAACGTGTACATGATTCTCAATGTACAATCAACAAGTTGAGACTGGACATGCAGGTATTAGGTGCAGGAGTCAAAAAAAATGAAACAAGACACTGAGGTAACCACGAAGGAATTGGAGATTTTGCAGACTGAAATTTGTGCTATCTCAATCGAGCCAATCCTATTTTCTGAAGAGATTATAGTTAAAATGGTAAGTTCTGTTGATGCGTGTCCATGATGTATGAGCTTTATTAGTCCAGTGTATGTAATTTGCTGTTTGTGTACGCTGTATTATCACTGGTACCGAACTATAATGCCTGGTGGGTATATTCAGCTATAATTTCTCTATTGTAGTGTAGGATTATTCGACATTTCTATGCCGTCTTTTTATTGTATAGTGTATGTTTTTAGAGGCAATAGTATAGAGTAGGATATTTCTTGAATATGCTATATCATTGAAATGGGGGCCAACACACCCAAACATATCCTGGACTCCATACAAACGAACAAACATGTGTAGTCAAAGCGGGCCTTAATTGGGCTGGTCAAAATAATATTAAGTGGATCCCAAATGATGTGGCCCACCGTAACAACGGCTCTTAGCACGCTGTCAACAGGCCTAAAGCCCGATAGGGCCATATAAATGGAAATGGCTCACGAGCCTTTAGCAGGCCGAAATAAATGTCAATTGTGTCTCAGCCCTTTTACTTTACGGTCCAGTAAGAGGCCGAAAGTGTTATGAGCCAGAGGAGGCCCAGTTTGCAAACTAAGCTTTTAACAAGCCGAAAGTCACGTTGGGCTGAAATGATGCCCTAGGCAACGTGGGTGAGGGAGTCTTGGATTAGGGGGTCCTCGGACAGCCGGACTATGTACTTGTGCCGGACTGTTGGACTATGAAGATACAAGATTGAAGACTTCGTCCTGTGTCCGGGTGGGACTCTCCTTTGCGTGGAAGGCAAGCTTGGGTACTCGAATATGTAGATTTCCTTCTTTGTAACCGACTCTGTGTAACCCTAGCCCCCTCCGGTGTCTGTATAAACTGGAGGGTTTAGTCCATAGGACGACAACAATCATAATCATAGGCTAGCTTCTAGGGTTTAGCCTCTATGATCTCGTGGTAGATCAACTCTTGTAATACTCATATCATCAAGATCAATCAAGCAGGAAGTAGGGTTTTACCTCCATCGAGAGGGCCCAAACCTGGGTAAAACATCGTGTCCCTTGCCTCCTATTACCATTAGCCTTAGACGCACAGATCGGGACCCCCTACCCGAGATCCGCCGGTTTTGACACCGACAGTGGGCCCCTAATGGACCTTTGTCCTTTGGAACTTGGGCCCCTAATGGACCTAAAGTCAAAGGCCCAACTATTGTGCAGTCCTTTAACAGGCCGAGGGACAAAATGGGCTAAGAGTTGGCCCATTTACCAAATGGGCCGATGACAGGCCTAAAGTCACAGCGGGCTAGAATTGGCCCAATTGCAGAATGACCGAGAAAAGGTCGAAAGATGTTCTGAGCCGTTAACAGGCTGGAACTGACGATGGGCTGCTAACATGCCAAAAGAAGCTCGGGCCGCAATTGGGCCCAAAAACGTAGCGGGCTGTTAACCGTCTTAAAGTGACGATGGGCTGGAAATTTTAGAATCTAGAATGGCCTTTGATGGGCCGATTCTGTGTAACTTGTATGGGCAGTACTTGTAAATGGGCCTGACTCAAGTAGGCCGCTAATGGGCCGGCCCACTTATTTTGACATGCCAGACCTTTTCACCGGAATGGGCCTCTATTGGGCCGTGCCACGTGTCAACATATCATAGGCGGCTCCTGTCCAATGAGTGGATGACATCTGTCCCAATGGTGAGGCAACACGTGTTTCCTCTGGCCAATGAGAATTTTACACGTGGAAAATCCTCATTGGTCGTGGCTGTTAGCGGGTTATCGGATCCAAAACCGGACCCAATAGCTTAACATCATCCTGTTATGGTGGATGCCATGTGTCGGTCACCCTTGACGAAAGCACTTCTATGACGTGCAATTTATCTTCATGGAAGTGGACACTTTCATGATGATAATTTTGGTAATGTCATGGAACACTTCTACGATAGCACAGGTATGACTATCTTGATTCTGTCATAAAATCGTCATGGATGTACATGCATGATAGAAAACGTGACCTACTGTGACAAACACGTATCATCACAGAAGTGTATTATTTTTGTAGTGAAAGTAGCTCATTCGAGAAATCTGTTCCCATAATGCCTACACCAATTAGAGGGGAAGCTAATGATAAAGATCATGAAACTACAAATCAAGTTGCTACAGAACCTCGTAGGTCAAACAGAGCATGATCCGCAACAGAGTGGTACGGTAATCCTGTTCTGGAGGTCATGTTACTTGACCATGACAAACCTACGAACTATGAAGAAGCTATGATGAGCCCATATTCCGATAAATGGCTTGAGGCCATGAAATCTGAGATAGGATCCATGTATGAGAATAAAGTGTGGACTTTAGTGGATCTGCCCGATGATTGGCGACCCATAGAGAATAAATGGATCTTCAAGAAGAAGACTAACGCTGGTGGTAATGTTACTGACTATAAATCTCGACTTGTCGCAAAAGGTTTTCGACAAATTCAAGGAGTTGACTACGATGAGACTTTCTCACTCGTAGAGATGCTTAAGTCCGTCTGAATCATGTTAGCAATTACCGCATTTTATGATTATGAAATCTGGCAAATGGATGTCAAAACTGCATTCCTTAATGGATTTCTTAAAGAAGAGTTGTATGCAACTAGAAGGTATTGTCGATCCTAAAGGCCCCTCAGCAAGTAAGGGACAAGGCATACTCGCTCCCCCCTGGATGGGTTGGGGAAACTCTCTGCTTGCTCCCCGCCATCATAAGTAGCTAGTCCGGCTTGGACGGGGACTATATATGTAGGCGGTAGAAACCCCTGGGTTTGCAACTCCACCAATCGGTCGTGGGTGATAGTACACTTCACCCAATAACTAGGCTTGGCACTGTGGGAGCGAGAGGAGGAGTTGCGGGGGTCGGCCATGATGGGATGGTTTTTTCGGGCGCGCTCTGATGATTCCTCGCTTGGGTAAGATGGTGTGATTTGGATATGAGGATCCTCGTATCTTTAATAGATGACTTACTTACATAGGCAGGGTGGCAAATGTAAAAATGCCCCGACTTCTCGCGTTCGCTCGACACGTGGAGACTGCCATTATTAGGGTATAGAAGCCGAGGAGTGCAACGTTAATGGGAAGCCGGACACTGCTCGTTACAATAGGTACTCAGGGATTTGGAGAAGAACCCGCCTTGCAATGCCGAAGACAATATGTGTGTCGGACTCATCGTCATTGAAGCCTGGTTCAGGGGCTACTGAGGGAGTCCTGGATTAGGGGGTCCTCGGACAGCCGGACTATGTACTTGTGCCGGACTGTTGGACTATGAAGATACAAGATTGAAGACTTCGTCCCGTGTCCGGGTTGGACTCTCCTTTGCGTGGAAGGCAAGCTTGGATATTCAGATATGTAGATTTCCTTCTCTATAACTGACTCTGTGTAACCCTCGCCCCCTCCCGTGTCTATATAAACCGGAGGGTTTAGTCCGTAGGACGACAACAATCATAATCATAGGCTAGCTTCTAGGGTTTAGGCTCTACGATGTCGTGGTAGATCAACTCTTGTAATACTCATATCATCAAGATCAGTCAAGCAGGAAGTAGGGTATTACCTCCATAGAGAGGGCCCAAACCTGGGTAAACATTGTGTCCCCCGCCTCCTGTTACCATTAGCCTTAGACGCACAGTTCGAGAACCCCCTACCCGAGATCCGCCGGTTTTGACACCGACATTGGTGCTTTCATTGAGAGTTCCACTGTGACATCGAAAAAGGGTCGAGGGATTGCCTTGTTATCAAGGACAACATCACCTCTGGGGGAGCCCTAGCTTTAGGCCAAACTCTCCGACTTGGCGGCTTTGTCATGACCGCCCGTTCGGCTGCCGCGCCGACAATGGCTTCTCGGGTCATCAAAAACAGCCTCCACGTCAGCTCGGAATACACCGAGCAGATGGATCCAACGGATCTCTCGTCCTTGAACAAGCTCTTGGATCGCATCGCCGCCTTGGGAGTCGCTACGGACTATGATCGAATTGGGCTTAAACCCGACCAAAGAGAGATTAACTCTCCGCCGGTCACCCATCAGATAGTGGTGGTGGAGGAGCAATGCAGCGATTCTTCCTCTATTTTGAGGACGAACTATGTCCGTATTCCCGAGCTCTCTGAGCCGGATACCCGTCAGCGGGAGGACATGACCTAGACTCCATACTTAGAATCGGACAGCCGGCCAGAAAAATTGGGCAACATCCTGGAGCCCAAACTGCCAAGTTCGGAAGCTCCTCTGCCCCTAGGTCTCAGATCGGGTTAGGGTTCGGACTTAAATCTACCCACCCACACAGATACAAGCGATCTTTCCCACATTAGACAAGAGCCCCAAGAGATAGTACATCACTTTTGAACCCATGCTGTTATATATAGCTGCAGTGCACCAAGTTGTAAGCGCAGTGCTCATCGTCGAACAAGAGGAGGACAGACATAAGTTCCCGCTTCAAAAGCCGGTATACTACGTATCCACTGTCCTCACACCATGCAAGTCACGGTACCCACATTATCAAAAGAGAGCATACACAGTCTTCATGGCATCCTGGAAACTACGACACTACTTTCAAGAGTGTTCAATCATGGTGGCCTCCGAAGTACCACTCAATGATATAATAAATAACTGCAATGCCACGGGCCGGATTGTTAAGTGGGCTATCTAGCTCCTCCCGTTTGACATCATATACAAACCACGGTGAGCCATTAAGTCACAAGTACTGGCTGACTTCATCGCCGAATGGACGGAAGCCGAACTCCCTAAAGAGTACGGCGCGTACTCCAATTGGATCATGCACTTTGACGGCTCTAAGATGCTGGCTTGTCTGGGAGCGGGCGTTGTCCTGACATCCCCCACCAGAGATACAGTCCTATACGTACTCCAAATATTATATATAGACTCCAAAAATGCAGCCGAATACGAGGCTCTGTTGGATGGTCTTCGGATGGCAGTCTCCATGGGCATTCAACGCCTAGAAGTGCGTGGGGATTCGAACCTTGCAATATCTCAAATAAATGGAGACTTTGACGCCAAGGACCCAAAAATGGCGGCTTACCACAATGCCGTCCTCAAGATGTGAGCTCGGTTTGAGGGGCTCGAATTCCATCATGTGGTCCAAGAAAACAATCAAGCGGCAGATATCCTCGCCCGCATCGGTGCTAAGCGCGACCCCGTCTCACCTAATATCTTCTTGGAAAGGCTGTTCAAGCCATCCATGGTGTGGCAAGAGGAGTCCGGCAATACTAGTCCGGATCCAACCACAACCCCAGATCCCGAACACACTGACATAATCGGAGGCTCCGCCACTGAAATAACACCTTCCACCCACGTGATCATGGCTGTCATCGCCCCGTGGACAGAACCCTTCTTAGCCTACGTAAATAGGCAAGAACTCCCCGAGGACCAAAATGAGGCACGTTGCATTGTGCGGCGCTCTAAAGCCTACAAGGTCCACGAGGGAGAGCTTTATAAGAAAAGCACTACCGGAGTGCTCCAAAGGTGCATCTCCAAAGAGGAAAGGCGTCAGCTCCTGGACAAAATTCATGCTGGACTCGGCGGCCACCATGCTGCAGCTCAGGCCCTTGTAAGCAAGGCCTTCCGTACAGGTTTCTACTGGCCGACAGCCTGAGCAGACGCACATGACCTCGTCCAACATTGCGTCGGATGCCAGCTTTTCGCCAACCAAAGCCATATGCCACCTACCGCTCTCCAAACCATCCCCATAACTTGGCCCTTTGCGGTCTGGGGGCTTGATATGGTCGTGCCCCTTCATGGTGGAAGCCATAAGAAAAAAATACTTGTTGGTCATGGTGGATAAATTCACCAAGTGGATAGAAGCTAAACCAGTTAAAATGGCTGAATCCGGACAAGTGATAGACTTTATATCAGGAGTTGTACACCATTATGGTATCCCCCACAGCATCATCACCGATAATGGCTCCAACTTCACAGCAGATGAGGTGAAAACTTGGTTTGGCAATATGGGCATTAAGCTCGATTACGCTTCCGTCTATCACCCCCCAAACAAATGGTCAAGTCGAACGAGTAAATGGTCTTATTATGAGCGGCATAAACCCAGACTAGTGCGATCCTTGAAGGAATCAGATATGCACTGGTTCGAGGAGCTCGACTCCGTACTACGGGGGCTGCGGACCATGCCGAATCACACTACCGGATGCACACCATTTTTTATGGTGTACGGCGCAGAGGCGGTATTGCCTTGCGATATCATTCATGACTCACCTCGAGTGCGCATGTACGAAGAGAGAGAAGCTGAGTTTGATCGGCAGGACAGTTTAGATGCCCTAGAGGAGGAGCGCGACGTCGCAAAAGCCTGTTCTACATTCTATCAGCAACATGCTCGAAGGTATCAAAGCAGAGAAGTACGGGCCAAAACTTATAACATTGGCGAACTCATTCTACGCTTACCGGAGAAGAAAAAGGACAAGCTCAAGACCAAGTGGGAGGGTCCCTTCATCATTGATAAAGTTCTCACCGGAGGAGCGTGCCGTCTGCGTGATGCATCAGATAATCGACTCGAGTCGAACCCATGGAGCGCGGCTAGACTCCGAAGATTCTATGCCTAGTGTCGAACTCTGTGTTCGTCTCCTTACCTCCGCCTTTCTTTTTTAAGTTATATTCTCTTTCTTTCCTTTTTATGGCCTTAAAAGCTTCAAGTGTGCCTCGACTACACATTCTTGCCGCGCTATGCGTGCCCAATATACCTGTGGGCTTCTTATATAGAAGATTAATATAATCATCTTCCGGGCTTCATGACCACTACATATGTGTCACTTTTCCATATGTACCTTTTCTTTGCCATCATATGCATCCATATGGCCAAGCTGGGTTGCCTGGCTCCTGTGTTTATGCCCTACGTTCCCGTTAGTTCGGCTAGGGCATAAGGGGAGCACCTCTGCGATTGTTACTGTCGGGTCAGCCGGATGTGTACCTCAGACTGGGTGAAGCCGAAAGCTAGCATTCTTAATGGAATATTCGGTCGGTGAACAAAAGACGTTTCTTACCTATTACAATATAAGACGCAGATGTTTATATCCTGCGTCTCTTTTCACAGTTCGGACATGCACATTAATGCATGCGTGCCCAGGGAAAGGAACCCTTAATGGAACTATTCTCCCTGGAAGATGTTTCTTACTATCCATGTAATATAACACAACTAGTTGGATACTTGTCTATTCAAGCACTTATGACCCCTACGCCTGGTTTCCACGCGTACCCCGGTTTTACATAACTGAGCGGGTATTCGGATACACTCCGGACTGTCGGGTCCGGAGGTTGAAGCGAAAAGGTCCGCCATGACAAATGATTTACAATCCGTCTAGGGACAAAATATGTCATTTGAAGTACACAGTCACTTAGACTGACTAAATTCTTCTTCTATACCATCCAACAGGCTGTCTAGCCTACAATCCTATTAGGAATACTTTGCGGCTAATACTACCTGGTCATATACCAGACTAACGGGGATCTCTTTCCCATCTGACCCTACATGTCCGACCTCGGCCATGTGGTTCGGGTTAACCTTGGTGTACCGCATTTTCACCATGGCCCAGGCTTCCCTCGCACCTTGTCGGCAGGCCGATATCTTCCATAATCGGAAGCGCCGCCGCGCTCCCTTGAGCATCTCTACAAGCTCCCCCATGCCTCCTAGTAGGGAGGCGGATGGCCACAAGGCCTGGGCAATACCCTGCATCACCTCCCGAGCTTGGTTGTGCAATTGTGAAAGCTCTTGCAGAGGATCGCTGCGGATTCGGGCATCTCCTATTCGGGGCGACCTGTCAGCATACCTATAGACATAACTCTGTTAGCCCGTTTCTCGCCGAACTGTATAAAGGTTCATTCGAGCACATACTAAAAATGCCGTGTCGAAGCCTCTTGTTCTCTTTCACGGAGTCAGCAAGCTGGGCCCGAACATCTCCCAGTTCAATGCCCAGCCGGGTATTGGCATCCTGGAGGTCATTTTTCTCTCGCCTAACCCGTGTAAGCACGCGCTCACCAGCCTCTAGCTGTCGTTGAGCATGTTGCTCATCCCCTGGTATGATCTCCGGATTCACTCCGGGATTGTCTGCAGAATCTATTGTTAGATTTGCGAGCATGCCGAATACTAACTGGTACACTTCATTACATTCTTTTTGATCAAGACAAGTATTACCAGATGAGGCCTTCTTGGACTCCTCCATTCCAGCAACTACGGCCCGTACTGGGTTTTGCACTCCTCCAGCTCTTGAGACAAATGGGTATTCTTCTCCGTAAGAACCTATGCATACAATGATCCTTAAATCAGTTGTGCCAACTGTTTCAAGTCTCAGGCGCTACTGATATCCATAATTATCAGCTTTTTCTTACCCGTATATCCTTTAAATACTGGTCTGTGGCTCTAGCAAGCCCATGCTACGTCTTGAGCTTGCGTTGGTTTTCCTCGAAGAGGAGAGGGTGATGCAGCGAGTGTAGCGTAAGTATTTCCCTCAGTTTTGAGAACCAAGGTATCAATCTAGTAGGAGGCTCCTCAAAAGTCCCATGCACCTACACAAACAAACTGAGAACTCACAACCAACGCAATAAAGGGGTTGTCAATCCCTTCACGGCCACTTGCGAAAGTGAGATCTAATAAAGATAGTATGATAAGATAAATATATTTTTGGTATTTTATAATATAAATGCAAAAAGTAAAGATGCAAATAAAAGTAGATTGAAAGCAAATATGATAAGAGATAGACCTGGGGGCCATAGGTTTCACTAGTGGCTTCTCTCAAGATAGCATAAGTATTACGGTGGGTGAACAAATTACTGTCGAGCAATTGATAGAAAAGCGCATAGTTATGAGATTATCTAGGCATGATCATGTATATAGGCATCACGTCCATAACAAGTAGACCGACTCCTGCCTGCATCTACTACTATTACTCCACACATCGACCGCTATCCAGCATGCATCTAGAGTATTAAGTTCATAAGAATAGAGTAACACATTAAGCAAGATGACATGATGTAGAGGGATAAACTCAAGCAATATGATATAAATCCCATCTTGTTATCCTCGATGGCAACAATACAATACATGCCTTGCAACCCTTTCTATCACTGGGTAAGGACACCGCAAGATTGAACCTAAAGCTAAGCACTTCTCCCATGGCAAGAAAGATCAATCTAGTAGGCCAAACCAAACTGATAATTCAAAGAGACTTGCAAAGATAACTCAATCATACATAAAAGAATTCAGAGAAGATTCAAATATTATTCATAGATAAACTTGATCATAAACCCACAATTCATCGGATCTCGACAAACACACCGCAAAAAGAGTTTACATCGAATAGATCTCCACCAGAGAGGGGGAGAACATTGTATTGAGATCCAAAAAGAGAGAAGAAGCCATCTAATTAATAACTATGGACCCGTAGGTCTGTGGTAAACTACTCACAACTCATCGGAGGGGCAAGCATGTTGATGTAGAAGCCCTCCGTGGTTGATTCCCCCTCCGGCAGAGTGCCGGCGAAGGCTCCAAGATGGGATCTCGCGGATACAGAAGGTTACGATGGTGGAAATTGTGTTTCGTGGTGCCCCTGGATATTTTCGGGGTACGTAGGTATATATAGGAGGAAGAAGTACGTCGGTGGCCGCCCGAGGGGCCCACGAGACAGGGGGCGCGCCCTACAAGGGGGGGGGGGGTCTCCTGTCTCGTGGAGCCCTCGGCTGCTTCTTGACTTCCACTCCAAGCTCTCCGGATCACGTTCGTTCCAAAAATCACGCTCCCAAAGGTTTCATTCTGTTTGGACTCTTTTGATATTCCTTTTCTTCGAAATACTGAAATAGGCAAAAAACAGCAATATGGGCTGGGCCTCCGGTTAGTAGGTTAGTCCCAAAAATGATATAAATGTGTAAAATAAAGCCCATAAACATCCAAAAGGAGTAATATAATAGCATGGAACAATAAAAATTATAGATACGTTGGAGACGTATCAAGCATCCCCAAGCTTAATTCCTGCTCGTCCTCAAGTAGGTAAATGATAAAAAGAGAATTTTGATGTGGAATGCTACCTACCATAATTCATAATCTAATTTTCTTTATTGTGGCATGAATGTTCAGATCCAAATGAATACAAAATAAAAGTTCATATTGACATAAGAGAAATAGTAACACTTCAAGCATACTAATCAAAGTAATCATGTCTTCTCAAAATAACATGGCCAAAGAAAGTTATCCCTACAAAATCATATAGTCTAGCTGTTGCTCTATCTCAATCACACAAAGTATTTAATCATGCACAACCCCGATGACAAGCCAAGTAATTGTTTCATACTTTAATAATCTCAAACTTTTTCAACTTTCACGCAATACATGAGCGTGAGCCATGGACATAGCACTATATGTGGAATAGAATGGTGGTTGTGGAGAATACAAAAAAGGAGAAGATAGTCTCACATCAACTAGGCGTATCAACGGGCTATGGAGATGCCCATTAATAGATATCAATGTGAGTTAGTAGGGATTGCCATGCAACGGATGCACTAGAGCTATAAATATATGAAAGCTCAACAAAAGAAACTAAGTGGGGTGCATCCAACTTGCTTGCTCACGAAGACCTAGGGCACTTTTGAGGAAGCCCATCATTGGAATATACAAGCCAAGTTCTATAATGAAAAATTCCCACTAGTATATGAAAGCGACAACATATGAGACTCTCTATCATGGAGATCATGGTGCTACTTTGAAGCACAAGTGTGGAAAAAGAGATAGTAGCATTGTCCCTTCTCTCTTTTTCTCTCTTTTTTTTCTTTTTTTCTTTGGCCTTCCTTTTTTTTCTTTTTGGCCTTTCTATTTTTTTTCTCTCTTTTTTCTTTTTGTAAAGTCTGAAGTCTCATCCCGACTTGTGGGGGAATCATAGTCTTCATCATCCTTTCCTCACTAGGACAATGCTCTAATAATGAAGATCATCACCTTTTATGGATTTACAACTCAAAGCTAGAACAAGATATGACTCTATATGAATGCCTCCGGCGGTGTACCGGGATATGCAATGAATCAAGAGTGACATGTATGAAAATTATGAAGGTGGCCTTGCCACAAATACAATGTCAACTACATGATCATGCAAAGAGCAATATGACAAAAGTAATGCGTGTCATATGAACGGAACGGTGGAAAGTTGCATGGCAATATATCTCGGAATGGCTATGGAAATGCCATAATAGGTAGGTATGGTGGCTGTTTTGAGAAGGAGTTTGGTGGGTGTATGGTACCGGCGAAAGTTGCATGGTACAAGAGAGGCTAGCAATGGTGGAAGGGTGAAAGGGTGCGTATAATCCATGGACTCAACATTAATCAAAAGAACTCATGCACTTATTGCAAAAATTTAGAAGTCATCAAAAACCAAAACACTACACACATGCTCCTAGGGGGATAGATTGGTAGGAAAAGACCATCGCTCATCCCCGGCCGCCACTCATAAGGAAGACAATCAATAAATATAATTGTGCTCCAACTTCATCACAAAGCGGTTCACCATACGTGCATGTTACGGGAATCACAAACTTTAACACAAGCATTCTTTAAATTCATAATCACCCAACTAGCATGACTTTAATATCACTACCTCCATATCTCAAAACAATTATCAAGTATCAAATTGATCATAGCATCCAATTCACTTCCTATGATAGTTTTTATTATACCCAACTTGGATGCTCATCATTCTAGGACCAATTTTATAACCATAGCAAATACCATGCTGTTCTAAAAGACTCTCAAAATAATATAAGTGAAGGATGAGAGACTAGCAATTTCTTCTAAATTAAGTCACCACCGTGCTCTAAAAGATATAAGTGAAGCACTAGAGCAAAAACTATCAAGCTCAAAATATATAAGTGAAGCACATAGAGTATTCTAGCAAATTCTAATCAAATAGGCTTGTCCCAAAAGGTGTGTACAGAAAGGATGATTGTGGTAAACTAAAAAGCAAAGACTAATATAATACACGACGCTGCAAGCAAAACACATATCATGTGGCGAATAAAAATATAGCTCCAAGTAAAGTTACCAATGAACGAAGACGAAAGAGGGGATGCCTTCCCGGGGCATCCCCAAGCTTAGGCTTTTGGCTATTCTTGAATATCTTGGGGTGCCTTGGGAATCCCCAAGCTTAGGCTCTTTCCACTCCTTATTCCATAGTCCATAAAAACTTTACCCAAAACTTGAAAACTTCACAACACAAAACTGAACAGGAAATCTTATAAGCCCCGAAGAAAACAAAACCACCACATAAGGTACTTCAATGAAATAATTATTTATTTATTTTGGTGTTAAACCTACTGTATTCCAACTTCCTTATGGTTTATAAACTAATTTACTAGTCATAGATGCATTGAAATAAGCAAACAACACACGAAAAACAGAATATGTCAAAAACAGAACAGTCTGTAGCAATCTGTAACTAACGCGAACTTCTGGAACTCTAAAACTCCTACGAAAATAGGAAGTCCTGGAACATTTGTATATTGATCAGCATCAAAAAGAATCAACGCAAAAGCACGTTCCTGTGATTTAACAAAATTATAGTCGTGTGTGCAAAGTTTCTGTTTTTCAGCAGAATCAAATCAACTATCATCGTAGGTTATGCTATAGGTTCTACTTGGCACAAACACTAATTAAAAGATAAAAACACATCTAAACAGAAGGTAGATGCAAGATTTATTACTAAACGGGAGCAAAAACAAAAAAAAATAAAGAAAATTGGGTTGCCTCCCAACTAGCGCTATCGTTTAACGCCCCTAGCTAGGCATAAAAGCAAAGATAGATCTAACGAGTGCCATCTTTGGCACTAAATTCATAAGTAGCACACATGATAGATTCATAAGGTAATTTGAATTTATTTCTTGGAAAGTGCTCCATGCCTTTCTTTAAATGAAATTGGAATTTAATATTCCCTTCCTTTGTATCAATAATCGCACCAATCGTTCTAAGGAAAGGTCTACCAAGAATAATAGGGCAAGAAAGATTGCAATCTATATCAAGAATGATAAAATCTACGGGCACCAAATTTCTATTTGCAACAATAAGAACATCATTGATCCTTCCCATTGGCTATTTAATGGTGGAATCCGCAAGGTGCAAATTTAAAGAGCAATCATCAAGATCATGGAAACCTAGAATATCACATAAAGTTTTCGGAATCGTGGAAACACTAGCACCCAAATCACACAAAGCAAAACAGTCATAATCTTTAATTATAATCTTTATAGTAGGTTCCCACTCATCATTAAGTTTTCTAGGTATAGAAACTTCCAAATTAAGTTTTTCATCATAAGATTGCATCAAAGAGTCAACAATATGTTTGGTAAAAGCTTTATTTTGACTATAAGCATGGGGAGAATTAACAACAGATTGCAACAAGGAAATACAACCTTTTAAAGAGCAATTATCATAATCAAATTCCTTGAAATCCTAGATAGAAGGTTCAATATTATTAGAAGTTGAGGATTCTCCAATCTCACTTTTACCAAATTTAGCATCAAGATCTAAAGATTCCGAATTCTTGGGACGCCTTCTAGGCAAAGTTGATTCATCATTAGTCCCATAATCATCAAAATTCATATTGCAAAACATAGATATAATAGGATACACATCAATAACTTTAAGATCCTCATCATTATTTTCATCTAACTTTTCTGGTTTAGCGGCCATCTTATTGACTAAGGTGGCTTGCTTATCAAAATTTTTGGCTATAGCATTTTCAAGACAGGTAATTTGAGCGTTAACACCATAAAATTCTTTATTCATATCATCAAGCTCTTTGTTCATAAACTCCAAGAAACCCTTTTGTTCCTTAAGCTCTTTTCTAAAGAAATTATTGTGCTCAAATTGCAAATTCATAAAGCTTCTAATATTTGATTCAATCTCATCCATCCTTCTGAGAAGGTGGTCAGGACCCTTAGGCAAAGCCATAAGGACAAACAGGCACACAAACAAGCAGAAAAGGGCAAGCAAAAGAGAGAGGAGGAGATTGGGAAAGAGAGGGCGAATAAAACGGCAAGGGTGAAGTGGGGGAGAGGAAAATGAGAGGCAAATGGCAAATAACGTAAATGCGAGGGAAATGGGTTTCTGATGGGTACTTGGTATGTCTTGACTTGAGCGAAGACCTCCCCGGCAACGGCGCCAGAAATCCTTCTTGCTATGTCTTGAGCTTGCGTTGGTTTTCCTCGAAGAGGAGAGAGTTATGCATCAAGTGTAGCATAAGTATTTCCCTCAGTTTTGAGAACCAAGGTATCAATCCAGTAGGAGGCTCCTCAAAAGTCCCACGCACCTACACAAACAAACTGAGAACTCGCAACCAACGCAATAAAGGGGTTGTCAATCCCTTCACGACCACTTGTGAAAGTGAGATCTAATAAAGATAGTATGATAAGATAAATATATTTTTGGTATTTTATAATATAGATGCAAAAAGTAAAGATGCAAATAAAAGTAGATTGAAAGCAAATATGATAAGAGATAGACCCGGGGGCCATAGGTTTCACTAGTGGCTTCTCTCAAGATAGCATAAGTATTACGGTGGGTGAACAAATTACTGTCGAGCAATTGATAGAAAAGCATATAGTTATGAGATTATCTAGGCATGATCATGTATATAGGCATCACGTCCATAACAAGTAGACGGACTCCTGCCTGCATCTACTACTATTACTCCACACATCGACCGCTATCCAGCATGCATCTAGAGTATTAAGTTTATAAGAATAGAGTAACGCATTAAGCAAGACGACATGATGTGGAGGGATAAACTCAAGCAATATGATATAAATCCCATCTTGTTATCCTCGATGGCAACAATACAATACGTGCCTTGCAACCCTTTCTATCACTGGGTAAGGACACCGCAAGGTTGAACCCAAAGCTAAGCACTTCTCCCATGGCAAGAAAGATCAATCTAGTAGGCCAAACCAAACTGATAATTCGGAGAGACTTGCAAAGATAACTCAATCATACATAAAAGAATTCAGAGAAGATTCAAATATTATTCATAGATAAACTTGATCATAAACCCACAATTCATCGGATCTCGACAAACACACCGCAAAAAGAGTTTACATCGAATAGATCTCCACAAGAGAGGGGGAGAACATTGTATTGAGATCCAAAAAGAGAGAAGAAGCCATCTAACTAATAACTATGGACCCGTAGGTCTGTGGTAAACTACTCACAACTCATCGGAGGGGCAAGGATGTTGATGTAGAAGCCCTCCATGGTTGATTCCCCCTCCGGCAGAGTGCCGGCGAAGGCTCCAAGATGGGATCTCGCGGATACAGAAGGTTACGGTGGTGGAAATTGTTTTTCGTGGTGCCCCTGGATGTTTTCGGGGTACGTAGGTATATATAGGAGGAAGAAGTACGTCGGTGGCTGCCCGAGGGGCCCACGAGACAAGGGGCGTACCCTACAGAGGGGGCGGCCTCCTATCTCGTGGAGCCCTCGGCTGCTTCTTGACTTGCACTCCAAGCTCTCCGAATCACGTTCGTTCCAAAAATCACGCTCCCGAAGGTTTCATTCCGTTTGGACTCCGTTAGATATTCCTTTTCTTCGAAATACTGAAATAGGCAAAAAAACGGCAATATGGGCTGGGCCTCCGGTTAGTAGGTAAGTCCCAATAATGATATAAATGTGTAAAATAAAGCCCATAAACATCCAAAAGGAGTAATAATAGCATGGAATAGTGAAAAATTATAGATACATTGGAGACGTATCAGCCCACCTTGAGCAGCTCGGATGTACGCGTCTCCCGAGTTGAAGGCATTAAACGCCTGTTCTGAGAAGTTAGGGTCGCGGAGTACGGCCCATCGACGCCTATGGTTCATGGCGCTCTCCACTTTGGATTTTGTAGCGGATATTCTATCTGCATCCTCTGTAGGAGGACTGCCCGGCGTTGTCCCCATGTTGGCCTTCGCCCTTGAGTCCAGTTCTTGAATCCGGCTGGTGGTGGCGTGGCCGGCAGGGTCTCCGGTCACAGTCTGGCGAGCACTCTTTCTGCCGGGGACCAGGGACATTGTTATATTTTAAAGACGATAATCACGAAGCAGGTTTTAAATCATACCTCTGCAATGGCGTCTCGGTCCTGACCGCCTTCCTTTAAAGCCTACCCGGCTTGGGTGACCCCTGTTGGTGAGTCGCTGCGGGTTCGGCACGGCGCCCTGATGGACTTCCCTATAAAGCGCAAGACGTGTGTGATGGGTAAGGTGTAAGGAAGGGATCGTTCTCAGAAGTCAGGATTCCGGTTTTACTTACATGTGATGCAGGGAGGAGGCCAGGATAATCGGCACTGATGGCCACCAAGGTGCCATCACAGCTTGCCTAGTAAAACGTCCCGTTGATGAGCTCCACAAATACGTCCGGATCTTCTTCGAGTCCGGGGTCGAGGGACCAGCAGGGTCCTCTGGCTGTGGAGACGGGCTGTGCACCTCCCTCACGGCTTTTCGCAGTTCCTGCTATGAATTAGCAAGGTTAATATTTGTGATGCAAGAGTGTGGGAACAAATGGAGTTGAGTAAAGGATAGCAGCTCACCCAACTTGGGGGGTTGTACATGGAAAATCCATCCAGTGGCTTAATGCGGATAAACTCCTCTTCTTCTCCTTTATACAAATCGGACAACATTTTTGCCAGAGCGGTGGCGGAGTCCGGACCTTTATGACCGCAGCGGGTGGCGTCGTCTTCTCCATTGAAGTGCCACATGGGTTTCCCTCGATACTGGAGTGGCTGAACCCCCCGCATTATGCAGATTGACATGACCTCAATTATTGTCAATCCAGATTTGGCCAGCGTTTTTATCCTGCCCATTAGATAAAGGACCTCCCTCTTATCTTCCTCCTTGGGGCCGCGGGGGTGCCCGCTATGGTGTTTCTTTAGTGGGGCATTGGAAAACTCAGGAAGGCCCATCCGGATAGGGTCCGAAAGGGGGACGTCCTCCATATAAAACCACTCCGAAGGCCAGTCTTCGGATGTCTTCTTTGGAGTGCCGGACAGGTATCCGGTCCCGGCGATGCGCCACATTTTGGCTCCGCCACTTGATATATAGATCCCCCGTGAGTGTGGGGGACGAGGAAGAATAGCCTCTTCCATAGCTCGAAATGAGCTTCGCAGCCCAGAAATAGCTCGCAAAGGGCGACATAGCCTGCGATGTGCAGTATGGAGGCAGGAATGAAGTTATGTAGCTGGAGGCCGTAGTACTCCAGGAGCCCGCGGAGGAACGGATGAATTGGAAATCCGAGGCCCCTCAGCAAGTAAGGGACAAGGCATACTCGCTCCCCCTGGATGGGTTGGGGAAACTCTCTTCTTGCTCCCCGCCATCGTAAGTGGCTAGTCCAGCTCGAACGGGGACTATATATGCAGGCGGGAGAAACCCCTTGGTCTTCAACTCCACCAATCGGTCGTGGGTGATAGTACACTTCACCCAATCACCTGGCATGGCGCTGTGGGAGCGAGAGAAGGAATTGCGGGGGCCGGCCATGCTGGGATGGTTTTTTCGGGCGCGCTTTGATGATTCCTCGCTTTGGGAAGATGGTGTGATTTGGATCTAAGGATCCCCGTATCTTTAATAGACGATTTACTTACATAGGCAAGGTGGCAAATGTAAAATGCCCCGACTTCTCGCATTCGCTCGACACATGGAGACTGCCATTATTAGGGTACAGAAGCCGAGGAGTTCAACATTAATGGGAAGCCGGACACTGCTCGTTACAACAGGTACTCAGGGATTTGGAGAAGAACCCGCCTTGCAATGCCGAAGACAATCTGCGTGCCGGACTCATCGTCATTGAAGCCTGGTTCAGGGGCTACTGAGGGAGTCCTGGATTAGGGGGTCCTCGGACAGCCGGACTATGTACTTGTGCCAGACTGTTGGACTATGAAGATACAAGATTGAAGACTTCGTCCCGTGTCCGGGTGGGACTCTCCTTTGTGTGGAAGGCAAGCTTGGATATTTGGATATGTAGATTTCCTTCTCTGTAACCAACTCAACCCTAGCCCCCTCCGGTGTCTATATAAACCTGAGGGTTTAGTCCGTAGGACGACAACAATCATAATCATATGCTAGCTTCTA
Organism: Triticum aestivum; assembly: GCF_018294505.1. NCBI lineage: Eukaryota > Viridiplantae > Streptophyta > Magnoliopsida > Poales > Poaceae > Triticum > Triticum aestivum. The sequence continues at coordinate 142,539,441 of NC_057801.1, forward strand.
GGGTTTAACCTCTACGATCTCGTGGTAGATCAACTCTTGTAATACTCATATCATCAAGATCAATCAAGCAAGAAGTAGGGTATTACCTCCATAGAGAGGGCCCGAACCTGGGTAAACATTGTGTCCCTCGCCTCCTGTTACCATTAGCCTTAGACGCACAGTTCGGGATCCCCTACCCGAGATCCGCCGGTTTTGACACCGACAATGGGCCCCTAATGGACCTTTGCCCTACGGAATGTGGGCCCCTAATGGACCTAAAGTCAAAGGCCCAACTATTGTGCGGGCCGTTAACAGGCTGAGGGGCAAAATGGGCTAAGAGGTGGCCCATTTACCGAATGGGCCGAGGACAGGCCTAAAGTCACAGCGGGCTAGAATTGGCCCAACTGCAGAATGACCGAGGAAAGGCCAAAAGACGTTCCGGGCTGTTAACGGGATGGAACTGACGATGGGCTGCTAATAGGCCGAAAGAAGCTCGGGCCGCAATTGGGCCCAAAAACGTAGCGGGTCGTTAACGGGCTTAAAGTGACGATGGGCTGGAAATTGTAGAATCTAGAATGGGCCTTTGATGGACCGATTCTGTGTAACTTGTATGGGCAGTACTTTTAAATGGGCCTGACTCAAGTAGGCCGCTAATGGGCCGGCCCGCTTATTTTGACATGCCAGGCCTTTCCACCGGAATGGGCCTCTGTTGGGCCGTGCCACGTGTCGACATATCATAGGCGGCTCCTGTCTAATGAGTGGATGACATTTGTCCCAACGGTGAGGCAACACGTGTTTCCTCCGGCCAATAAGAATTTTACACATGGAAAATCCTCATTGGTCGTGGATGTTAGCGGGTTATCGGATCCAAAACCGGACCCGATAGCTTAACGGCGTCCTGTTATGGTGGATGCCATGTGTCGGTCACCCTTGATGAAAGCACTTCTATGACGTGCGATTTATCGTCATGGAAGTGGACACTTCCGTGATGATAATTTTGGTAATGTCATGGAACACTTCTACGATAGCACATGTATGACTATCTTGATTCTGTCATAAAATCGTCATGGATGTACATGCATGACAGAAAACGTGACCTACTTTGACAAACACGTATCATCACGGAAGTGTATTATTTTTGTAGTGAAAGTGGCTCATCCGAGAAATTTGTTCCCATAATGCCTACACCAATTAGAGAGGAAGCTAATGATAAAGATCATGAAACTACAGATCAAGTTGCTATAGAACCTCGTAGGTCAAACAAAGCACGATCCGCAGTAGAGTGGTACGGTAATCCTGTTCTGGAGGTCATGTTACTTGACCATGACGAACATACGAACTGTGAAGAAGCTATGATGAGCCCGGATTCCGATAAATGGCTTGAGGCCATGAAATCTGACATAGGATCCATGTATGAGAACAAAGTGTGGACTTTGGTGGATCTGCCCGATGATCGACGACCCATAGAGAATAAATGGATCTTCAAGAAGAAGATTGACACTGATGGTAATGTTACTGACTAGAATGCTCGACTTGTCGCAAAAGGATTTCGACAAGTTCAAGGAGTTTACTAAGATGAGACTTTCTCACTCGTAGCGATGCTTAAGTCTGTCCGAATCATGTTAGCAATTACCGCATTTTATGATTATGAAGTCTGGCAAATGGATGTCAAAACTGCATTCCTTAATGGATTTCTTAAAGAAGAGTTGTATGCAACCAGAAGGTTTTGTCGATCCTAAAGGTGCTAACAAAGTGTGCAAGCTCCAGCGATCCATTTATGGACTGGTGCAAGCATCTCGGAGTTGGAATATACGCTTTGATGAGGTGATCAAAGCATATGGTTTCATACAGACTTTTGGAGAAGCTTGTATTTACAAGAAAGTGAGTGGGAGCTCTATAGCATTTATAATATTATATGTGTATGACATATTGTTGATTGGAAATGATGTATAATTTCTGAATAGCAGAAAAGGATACTTGAATAAGAGTTTTTCAATGAAAGACCTCGGTGAAGCTAATTATATATTGGGCATCAAGATCTATAGAGATAGATCAAGATGCTTGATAGGACTTTCACAAAGCACATACCTTGATAATGTTTTGAAGAAGTTTAAAATGGATTAGTCAAAGAATGGGTTCTTGCTTCTGTTACAAGGTGTGAAGTTGAGTCAGACTCAATGCCCGACCACTGCAGAAGATAGAGAGAAAATGAAAGTCATTCTCTGTGCCTTAGCCATAGGTTCTATCATGTATGCTATGTTGTGTACTAGACCTGATGTGTGCCTTGCTATAAGTTTAGCAGGGAGGTACCAAAGTAATCCAGGAGTGGATCATTGGACAGCGGTCAAGAACATCCTGAAGTACCTGAAAAGGACTAGGGATATGTATCTCGTTTATGGAGGTGACAAAGAGCTTGTCGTAAGTGGTTACGTTGACGCTAGCTTTGACACTGATCCGGATGACTCTAAGTCGCAAACCGGATACGTATTTTTATTAAATGGTGGAGCTGTCAGTTGGTGCAGTTCCAAGCAGAGCGTCGTGGTGGGATATACATGTGAAGTGGAGTACATAGCTGCTTCGGAAGCAGCAAATGAAGGAGTCTGGATGAAGGAGTTCATATCCAATCTAGGTGTAATACCTAATTCATCCGGTCCAATGAAAATCTTTTGTGACAATACTGGAGCAATTGCCTTGGCGAAGGAATCCAGATTTCACAAAGAGACCAAACACATCAAGAGATGCTTCAACTCCATCCGAGATTTGGTCAAGGAGGGAGACATGGAGATTTGCAAAATACATACGGATCTGAATGTGGCAGACCCATTGACTAAGCCTCTTCCACGAGCAAAACATGACCAGCACCAAGACTCCATGGGTGTTAGATTCATTACAATGTAATCTAGATTATTGACTATAGTGCAATTAGGAGACTGAAGGAAATATGCCCTAGAGGCAATAATAAAGTTGTTATTTTATATTTCCTTTTTATGATAAATGTTTATCATTCATGCTAGAATTTTATTAACCGGAAACTTGATACATGTGTGAATACATATACAAAACAACGTGTCCCTAGTATGCCTCTACTTGACTAGCTCGTTGGTCAAAGATGGTTAAGTTTCCTAGCCATGGACTTGAGTTGTCATTTGATGAAAGGCATCACATAATTAGTGGAATGATGTGATGGACAAGACCCATCCGTTAGCTTAGCATAATGATCGTTCAGTTTTATTGCTACTGCTTTCTTCGTGTCAAATATATATTCTTTCGACTATGAGATTATGCAACTCATGGACACCGGAGGAATACCTTGTGTGCTATCAAATGTCACAACGTAACTGGGTGATTATAAAGATGCTCTACAGGTATCTCCGAAGGTGTTTGTTGGGTTGGCATAAATCAAGATTAGGATTTGTCACTCCGAGTATCATAGAGGTATCTCTGGGCCCTCTCGGTAATGCACATCATATGAAGCCTTGCAAGCAATGCGAATAATGAGTTAGTTGCGGGATGATGAACTACGAAACGAGTAAAGAGACTTGCCGGTAACGAGATTGAACTAGGTATGAAGATACCGATGATCGAATCTCGGGCAAGTAACATACCGATGACAAAGGGAATAACATATGTTGACATTGCGGCTCGACCGATAAAGATCTTCATACAATATGTGGGAACCATATGAGAATCTAGGTTCTGCTATTGGTTATTGACCGGAGAGGTGTCTCGGTCATGTCTACATAGTTCTTAAACCCGTAGGGTCCGCACACTTAACGTTCGATGATGATATGTATTATATGAGTTATGTTTTTTGGTAACCGAAGGTTGTTCGGAGTCCCGGATGAGATCACGGACATGATGAGGAGTCTCTAAATGGTCGAGAGGTAAATATTGATATATTGGAAGGTTATATTCAGACACCGAAATGGTTCCGGAGTGGTTCGGGTATTTTTTCAGAGTACCGAGGGGTTACCGGAACCCCCCGGGAGAAGTAATGGGCCTCATGGGCCATAGGGGAGAGGAGGAGGCAGGCCACAGGAGGTGGTGCCCCCCCATGGGAGTCTGAATTGGACTAGGGGAGGGGGCGTGGCCCCCCTTTACCTCTCCCTTTATCTCTCTCTTCCCCCATTTCCCCTTCCGGAAAGGAAGGGGGTCCGAATTGGACTAGGAGTCCTTGTAGGACTCCCCCCTTGGTGGCCCGACCTGGCTGGCCCTCTCCCCTCTCCCTCCTTTATATGCAGGGGTAGGGGGCACCCCAAAGCACATCAATTGTCTTAGCCATGTGTGGTGCCCCCCTCCACCGTTTACTCCTCCGGTCACATTGTCGTAGTGCTTAGATGAAGCCCTGCGCGGATCGCATCACCATCATCGTCACCACACCGTCGTGCTGTCGGAACTCATCTCCTTCATACCTCTACTAGATCAAGAGTTCGAGGGACGTCATCGAGCTGAACGTGTGCAGAACTTTGAGGTGTCGTACATTTGGTACTAGATCGGTTGATTCGAGAAGATGTTTGACTACATCAAACGCGTTAAGTTAACGCTTCCACTTTTGGTCTACAAGGGTACATGGACACACTCTCCCCCTCTTGTTGCTATGCATCTCCTAGATAGATCTTGCATGAGCGTAGGATTTTTTTTGAAATTACATGCTACGTTTCCCAACAATTTATAGAGCAAATAGGCGGTGCGGGAGGCGGCGGAGGTGGGCACAACCCACCACGGCACGCTTGGGCCCCCAGGCACACCCACGTGGGGTGTGCTACCCTCGGAGCCCCCCTCTGGTTCTTCCTTGGCCCAACTTGTGTCTTCTGGTCCAGAAAAAATTGCCAAAAAGTTTCGCTGCATTTGGACTCTGTTTGGTATTGATTTTCTGCGAAGTAAAAAACAGGCAAAAAACAGCAACAGGCACTGGGCACTAGGTCAATAGGTTAGTTGCACAAAATGATATAAAGTTGCTATAAAATGATTGTAAAACATCCAAGAATGATAATATAACATGGAACAATCAAAAATTATAAATACGTTGGAGACGTATCAGCATCCCCAAGCTTAATTCCTGCTTGTCCTCGAGTAGGTAAATGATAAAAACAGATTTTTTTTTGATGTCGAATGATGCCTAACATGTTCATCACATTTTATTTTCTTTTGTAACATGGACATTTGGACTTTTGTATGATTCAAAGCAATAGTCTAGTTTTGACATGAAGATTTCAATACTTAAGCATATCAATAAGCAACCATGTCTTTCAAAATATCAACACTAAAGCAAGTTATCCCTAGCCTATTATGCTCAATCATTGATCCATTCATGAAACACACTCGCATATTAGCTATACCTAATGCTCAAGTATGATCATAGTGCCCCTTAGTTGGTGCTTTATAAGAGAAGATGGAGACTCAAATAAAAATAATAAAAATTGCATAAAGTAAATAGAAAGGCCCTTCGCATAGGTAAGTAGGGATTTGTAGAGGTGCTAGAGCTCAAAGGAAAAAAGGATAGAGATAAAACATTTTGGGTGGCATGCCTTTCCTGTCAACAAAAACGATCGAGTAGTTCCCAATTCTTTCCATGCTATATATAACATCAGTGGTTCCCAAACAGAAAATAAAGTTTATTCCTTTTTCCACCATACTTTCACATTCCACGGCTAACCGAATCCACGGGTGCCGTCCATACCAACACTTTCCAAGGAATTTATTATTTGACAACATAAAGTAAATTCATTTTTCCATTTCGAGACTGGGCATCCCTAACACCTTTGTTGTACTCTCGTCCAATGACACGTGAATAAACACTCATCCTGAGAATAACACATCTAGCATGGAAAAATACCATCCACCCCCTACCGTTTCATGAGCGGTACGAGCACACAAAAAGGAAATTAATTTTGAAGCACATACAAATTTTGATAGAGCAGCATGAAAAATACCGCATATAGGTAGGTATAGTGGAGTCATATGGCAAAACTGGGTCAAAGGATTTTGGATGCAGAAGTAGTATTCCGACTTAGTACAAGTGAAGGCTAGCAAAAGATTGAGAAGCATCCAAACAAAACACGAAAAATCTCTTAAACAAGCATTAAGCATAACTAACACCGAATAATGCACCACAAGTAGGATGTAATTTCATTGCATAACTATTGTTTTTCGTGCTTGCATAGGGAATCACAAACCTTAACATCAATATTCTTACTAAAGCATAATTACTCATCAACATGATTCACATATTATATCATCATATCGCAAAACTATTACAAGGAATCAAGTTTATTTTGTCCAATGATCTTCAACAAAGTTTTTATTATATCCCTCTTGAATATCTATCACTTTGGGACTAATTTCTTATGTTGCTTTTGATAGCTCAAACAAATCTAAGTGAAGAACATGAGCATAAAAGTTTCTTCTCTCAAAATAATTTAAGTGAAGCATGAGAGACTTTCTAAATTTTTTACTAACTCTCAAATAAATCTAAGTGAAGCATGAGAGCATTTATTCAAAGATACTAAAGCACACCATGCTCAAAAAGATATAAGTGAAGAACTAGAGCAATTCCATAGGTCAAAAAGATTTAAGTGAAGCACAAAGAGCAATTCTAACAAATCATAGCATAATTTTGGTTGTATCAAATACGTGTGTCCAGCAAGGATAGATGTCACAAAAATAAAAAAATAAAAACAAGCAAAGACTCATATAATACAAGACGCTCCAAGGAAAACTCGTGATATGTGACAAATAAAAATACAGCTCCAAGTAAAGTACCAATGGTCGTTAGAAGAAAGAGGGGATGCCACTCGGGGGCATCCCCAAGCTTAGTTGCTTGGTTCTCTTTTAGATAATAGCTTGGTATGACATGGGTCATCCCCAATCTTAGGCTCTTCTTACTCCTTACTAGATCATGATGGTGCACGTTGCCGCGCCCGTCTATTTTGGCAATAGAATGATAGAGATATTTAAATATGTATATGCACAAAACATGGAAGTTGAAATTGCATGAACTAATCCATATTTTTTTAAGATATAAGTACAAGTTAACTGGTCTACATTTAAAAGATGTAAATTATGTCCAATAGACTGACTATAGTGGAGGCATGGTCAGTCTTGATAGTCCAAAATCTTCCAGTACAGGAGAGCAACCTATGTTATTTCATAGGAGGTAACAAATATTTAGCATCTTGTACATTTAAAGATATTGTGTAGATATATCCATATAGGGACCACTTAGATATGATGCAACGTTACTAAATGAAAATACCTTAGTTGAACTGACCCACAAAACAGAAAACATTAGTTGAACAGTCTAAGACTGAGGGCAGAACAGAGGTAACCAGCATAATATTGAAGAGCGTCCAAATCTGAAGATAGATATTGAATAACAATAGCTTGTTTGCAATAATAAACAAAAATGACAGGAAAATAAATATGACATTACAAATGTTGTGCTATTTGATAGCTATCAAAAACACCGAATTGGCTAACAAAAGTAAGCCATATCTCCATGATTTCAGCCAGAGTAAATCATATTTACATGTCTTGGAAGAGAAAAATGTACTATACATAAGGTATACTACATATCAGTACATGTCAAATTAGTGTAAGATTAGAAAGGCTGAAATTCCAGAGGTGCCCCAAGGATCAGATGAAGTCCCTTGATTAACCATCTGGCACTAATTGCAGAGTTCATCCGTTCCCTATGTCTGATCCAAATGCTGAATCTGGACTGATGTGTACATGGCCATCTCATTTATCTTAGATGGAGTGAAAGGAGCATGATTGCTTCATTTTACAGCCATCTCAAATGACATAGCACCAGCAAGTGCGACTTCTCTATATTTTAATGGGAGCAATATTGTAGCTAACAGAAAACAAAATAAGGATAGTTGTGTCAACCTGGAATATCACACAATTAGGGACACAACTATGTTGAGTCAAAACAATAAAATGGAGAAGTAACAAATTAGTTTTATTATGAGAGCATCAAGGCTTGTATTGGGTATGTCCTGAGCACCATAGGGTACAGATAAATCAAGATAATAGTTGGTTACTCAATGTTATGGAATCAGAGAAACAGTACGCACCGCGCTGTCTGGTTCAGTTGACTGAACACACATAACAATACTGAACACACACAACAACACACACCGTGCTGTCTGGTTCAGCTGAGAACACACATATTGAAGGAAATGAAGAAAGAAAAAGATGAGGCATGGCAGCTCACGGAACTAATTTATTTGGCCAGCAGAAATTGCAGATCATCAAACCCTAAACCCTCGAGCCAAAATACGAGAATCAGAATCCAACATTTTCCCAAAGAACCCAGGATAAACAATACATATACAGATCTGAAATTGGAAAGACATTAGCACAATGGAATCATTGGGTCAAAAGGGAGCATGACAGCGATAAGAAAATTTTAGATAGAGGGGAAATCTATCTGGAAATCATAACTGCTGGAAGGTCTGGGGACGGAAGCGTCATGAGAGGAAGCATACATCTCATACAGGCGCATGTACTGAAGCAGCTGCAAGTTGGAAAAATAGTAATGTAGTCCATTGATCGCTGCCCATGAATGAGCAAATCAATTGCCGTAAAGGCTTACAGAAACTGATGACTTCTTGCCTTCAACCGGATGGATCAACTTCACCGAATAGCCGCACCACCGCTTCGCCTTTCACCGTAGATCCGGGCTGGATACCTCGCCTCGGGTCGATGCCCTCCCTCGCCGGAATCCCTCGCGAACGTCGCGTAGGCTTAATCCCCACTCGTGCGTCATCTTGATGGAGGCAGACTGCCCGTGTCGGTGCATCCTTCGTATCGACCCGCCCCTCTATATCGAGCACCTCGGATCCCCTCGAGCGAACGGTTTTCTTTTAGGAGCGCAGCGATGGATCGGTCCGTAACTAATTGGGCTTTCATAGCAGACCATAGGAGCCCAATCAATCACAGGCCTTCAAAAAAGTCCCCAGAATCGCGGCCTGTTAGGACAACCAGCTCAGATCGCGATAAACTATCGTTTAGTGGAAGATCTGACGGCCAGAAACTAATCTAACACGAATCCGACGGCCAAAATCATTGAGGGTCTGAGAGAGCTCGCTTTAGGCTCAGTTATACTGTCCTAAATTCCTTTGTCCATCGTGATCTCACCCAAAACTTGAAAACTTCAATCACAAAAAACTCAACAAAACCTTCATGAGATCCGTTAGTATAACAAAGAAAATCACTACTCTAAGTATTGTTGCAAACCCAATCATATTTTATTCTTGCATTATATCTATTGTATTCCAACTTTTCTATGGCTCATACCCCCTGATAGAATCCATAGATTCATCAAAATAAAAACACTACGCAAAGAAAATAGAATCTGTCAAAAACATAACAGTCTATAGCAATCTGAAAACTTCGTATACTTTTGTAACTACAAAAATTCTAAAACAATAGGACGATGTAGGAAATTTGTATATAAATATTGTCTAAGAAATTCATAAGCTTTCATTAATTCTGTGATTTTTGAAAATTATTTTACTGGACACAAAAGTTTCTGTTTACGAACAAGATCAAATCAACTATCACCCAACATGATCCCAAAGGCTTTGCTTGGCACAAACACATATTAAGACATAAAGAACACAATCATAACAGAGACATAATTATTCAAACACTCAAGAACAGAAAGAAAAAGACAAAAATAAATTTTATTCATTGGGTTGCCTCCCAACAAGTGCTATGGTTTTGTGCCCCTAGGTAGGCATAAATCAAAGATCTAAGTGGTGTAGTCTTTATTTCTTGGTCCATAGGATCCCTCATGATTGATTCATATGGTGGCTTAATTCTTGTTCTAGGAAAGTGTTCCATACCCTTTCTTAGTGGAAATTGAAATTTAATATTGCCCGCTTGCATATCAAGCAAGACACTAATAGTACGTAAAAATGGTCTAGCATGTATAATAGGACAAGATGGATTGCAATCAATATCAAGAACAATAAAATCTATGGGCACATAATTCCTATTTGAAAGAATAAGAACATCATTAATTCTTCCCATAGGCTTTTTAATAGTAGAATCCGCCAAGTGCAAATTTAAAGAACGCTCTTCAATATTGGTAAGACAAGCACATCACATAAAGATTTTAGAATTGTAGAAACACTAGCACCCAAGTCACATAAAGCAAAACACTCATAATTTTTAATCCTAACTTTGATAGTACGTTCCCATTCATCATGTAATTTTCTAGGAATTGAGATCTCTAATTCCAACTTTTCTTCAAAATCTTTCATCATGGCATCTACGATATGTTTAGTAAAATCTTTATTTCGTTCATAAGCATGGTGTGAATTAATCGTGGATTGCAACAAAGAAATACAATCAATCAAAGAGCAACTATCATAATTAAAGTCTTTGTAATCCAAAAGAGTGGGCACATCACTAGTTAAAGTTTTGGCCTCTCCAAACCCACTTTTATCAAATTTTTCAACAAATTTTCACCCTCCACATTATTGGGATGCCTTCTAACTAAAGTTGACTCTTCTTCAGTCCCTTTATCATAAATTTTAATTTTGCTAAACAAAGAATCGATAGAAGAAACACCAATCACTTTAAGACTTCATCACTTCTATGAAAGCAATCGCTAGAAAACACCTTTTCTAAAAAAATCTCTTTTAGCTCTATGCATAGCAGTTCTTTTCTTACTTTCATCCATACAAACATATAAAGCTTTAATTGATTCTTCAACCTTAGGCACAAAAATTATCATCTTGAGAGTTTCTACATCCTGAGAAATTCTATCAATGCTTTTGGACATATCATCAATCTTATTGAACTTTTCTTCTATCATATTATTGAAAACCTTTTGAGCATTGATGAACTATTTAATATTTTTCTCAGGATCAGAGGTGTTCCTATTATTATTATAAGAAGAATTACCATAGGAATTACCATAATTATTAGAGGAATTTCCCGGAAAAGGTCTAGGATTAAATTTACCTCTATAAGCATTGTTATTAAAATTGTTTCGCGAAACAAAATTCACATCTACGGCATCACTATTTTGCTCAATCAAAGTAGACAAAGTCACGTCATTAAGATCAATAGGAGCATTTTTGTTAGAAACCATCTTCATAATAGCATCAACTTTTTCACTCAAAGAATTTATTCTTCAACCGAATTAACTCTTTTACTAGTAAGAGTTGTTTCGGTATGCCATTGTGAATATTTTGCCATAATATTATCAAGCAATTTAGTAGCTTTAGCCAAAGTAAGTTCCATAATAGTACCACCCACGTTGGAATCTAAAAGATTTCTAGAAACAAAATTCAATCCCACATAAAATTGTTGTATGATCATCCAAAGATTTAAACCATGAGTGGGACAATTTCTTAGCATCAATTTCATTCTTTCCCAAGATTGTGCAACATGTTCATGCTCAAGTTGCTTAAAATTCATGATTTTTGTCCTAAGAGAATAATTTTTGCGGGTGTAAAATACTTGGTAATAAAAGCATCTTTGCACTTATCCCAAGAATCGATACTATTGCGAGGCAAAGAAGAAAACCAACTATTTGCACGATCTAGCAAAGAAAACAGGAATAATTTCAACTTCACAATATCGTTGTCCACATCTTTTTCTTTTGCATATAGGATAACTCCACGAATGTGTCAAGACGGGATGTGGCATCCTCATTAGGAGTACCAGAAAATTGATCTTTCATAACAAGATTCAACAAAGCGGCATTAATATCAGAAGACTCTGCACTAGTGGCGGGAGGAGCAATCGGAGTGCTAATAAAATCATTATTATTGGCATTGGAAAAATCACAAAATTTGTTATTTTCTTGGGACATCTCAACTACGCAAACAAGAATGCAAACAAAAATAGATCTGATGAGAAAACGGCGAACAAAAAAGATGGCGAATAAAACGGCAAATTTTTTGTGAAGTGGGGGAGATGAAAACGAGAGGCAAATGGCAAATAATGTAAATTGCAAGGAGATGAGATTTGTGATTAGGGGCCTGATAGATGTTGATGATGTTTCCCCAGCAACGGCGCCAAAAATTCCTTTTGATGCGGCTTGAACTACGTCGGTATTTCCCCAAAGAGGAAGGGATGATGCAGTACATCTACGGTAGGTATTTCCCTCTGTGACGAGACCAAGGTTATCGAACCAGTAGGAGAACCACGGAACACTTAAACGGTGCCTGCACACAAAGAACAAATACTTGCAACCCGACATGTAAGAGGCATTGTCAATCCCTCCCGGGTAAAAAGATAGATAAAATTGTAGTAGATTGGATGAATAGATCTCGCGGGAACGCGAGATAAAATAAATAACAAAAAATTGCAGCAAGGTATTTTTGTGTTTTTGGATTAATCAATCTGAAAATAAAAGCGAATAAAAATAGATCTTGAAGGCAAATATGATAAAGAAGAGACCCGGGGCCCGTAGATTTCACTAGTGGCTTCTCTCGAGAAAAATAGCATACGGCGGGTAAACAAATTACCGTTGGGCAATTGATAGAACTTCAAATAATTATGACGATATCCACGCAAGATCATTATATAGGCATCACTTCCAAGATTGGTAGACCAACTCCTATCTGCATTTGATACTATTACTCCCCAGATCGACCGCTATCCAGCATGCATCTAGTGTATTAAGTTCTAGAAAAATAGAGTAATGCAATAAGAATGATGACATGATGTAGGCAAGATCTATTCATGTAGGAATAGACCCCATCTTGTTATCCTCAATAGTAATGATACATATGTGTCATGTCCCCTTCTGTCACTGGGATTGAGAACTGTAAGATCGAACCCATCACAAAGCACCTCTTGCCATGGCAAGAAAAATCGACCTAGTTGGCCTAACTAAACCAAAGATTCGAAGAAGAAATAAGAGGCTATAAGCAATCATGCATATAAGAGATCAAAACTCAAATAACTTTCATGGATAAAATAGATCTGATCATAAACTCAAAGTTCATCGGATCCCAACAAACACCCCGCAAAAAGAGCTACATCAAATAGATCTCCAAGAGACCATTGTATTGAGAATCAAAAGAGAGACAGGAAGCCATCTAGCTAGTAACTACGGACCTGTAGGTTGATACGTATCCAACGTATCTACTTTTCCAAACACTTTTGCCCTTGTTTTGGACTCCAACTTGCATGACTTGAATGGAACTAACCCAAACTAACGATGTTTTCAGCAGAACTGCCATTGTGTTATTTTTGCGCAGAAATAAAAGTTCTCGGAATGACCTAAAACTTCACGGAGTCACGTTTTGGAATTAATAAAAAATATTGGCAAAAGAATCAATAGAAGGGGACCCACACGGTATCCACGAGGGTACAGGGCGCGCCCACCCCCCTGGGGCACGCCCCCTGCCTCGTGAGTCCCGTGGACCTCCACCGACCTCAACTCCAACTCTATATATTCACGTTCAGGGAGAAAAAATCATAAAGAAGGATTCATCGTGTTTTATGATACGAAGCCGCCGCCAATCCTGTTCTTCCTCGGGAGGTTGATCTGGAGTCTGTTCGGGGCTCCAGAGAGGGGTATCCGTCGCCATCGTCATCATCAACCATCCTCCATCACCAATTTCATGATGCTCACCGCCGTGCGTGAGTAATCCCATCATAGGCTTGCTGGACGGTGATGGGTTGGATAACATTTACCATGTAATCGAGTTAGTTTTTTTAGGGTTTGATCCCTAGTATTCATTATGTTCTACGATTGATGTTGCTATGACTTTGCCATGCTTAATGCTTGTCACTAGGGCCCGAGTGCCATGATTTCAGATCTAAACCTCATATGTTTTCATGAATATATGTGAGCTCTTGATCCTATGTTGCAAGTTATAGTCACCTACTACGTGTTATGATTCGGCAAACCCCAGAGTGACAATAGTCGGGACACTTCCCGATGATGACCGTAGTTTGAGGAGTTCATGTATTCACTAAGTGCTAATGCTTTGGTCCGGTACTCTATTAAAAGTAGGCCTTAATATCCCTTAGTTTCCAATAGGACCCCGCTGCCATGGGAGGGTAGGACAAAAGTTGTCATGCAAGTTCTTTTCTATAAGCGCGTATGACTATATTCGGAATACATGCCTACATTACATTGATGAACTGGAGCTAGTTCCGTGTCACCCTATGTTATAACTGTTGCATGATGAATTACATCCGACATAATTATCCATCACTGACCCATTGCCTACAAGCTCGTTTCATATTGAACTTTGCTAAGTTATGTCTCCGTTACCACTGTTACGATTGCTACAAAGCTGCTACTATTACTTTTGCCATTGTCACCGTTACTTCCATACTACTTTGCTGCAGATATTAAGTCTTTCAGGTGTGGTTGAATGGACAACTCAACTGCTAATACTTGAGAATATTCTTTGGCTCCCCTTGTGTCGAATCAATAAATTTGGGTTGAATACTCTACCCTCGAAAACTGTTGTGATCCCCTATACTTGTGGGTTATCATAGGTCTACAATGAACTACTCAAGCATCATTGGAGAGGCACCAATGAGGATGATGAACCCCCTCCATGATGGTGTCTAGATTGGATCTATGGTTTCTGGAACTTGCGGCGGCTGGAATTGTGTTTCGTTGACTCCCCTAGGTTTTTTGGATTTTCGAGGTATTTATAGAGCAAAGAGGCGGTGCGGGAGGCGGCCGAGGTGGGCACAACCCACTAGGGCACGCCTGGGCCCCCAGGCGCGCCCATGTGGGTTGTGCTCCTCTCGGAACCCCCTCTGGTACTTCCTTGGCCCAACTTGTGTCTTCTGGTCTAGAAAAAATCTTCAAAAAGTTTAGCTGCATTTGGACTTCGTTTGGTATTGATTTTCTGCGAACTAAAAAACAAGCAAAAAACAACAACTGGAACTAGGCACTGTGTCAATAGGTTAGTAACAAAAATGATATAAAGTTGCTATAAAATGATTGTAAAACATCCAAGAATGATAATATAACAGCACAGAACAATAAAAAAATTATAGATACGTTGGAGACGTATCAATGATCGCCTTGTTACAGTTGACGTTTGAGCAACCCCAAAGCCCACCATCTGGTAGAAGTGACCGATACACTCTCATGGTCCGAGGAACTAAAAAACATGCTAACACTTCATGTTATAATAGATGATTTCATACGATATGATCACATAGTATATCAAAGAAGTATTGGGTCGATTCAATATGATCGTTTTTCTAACGTCATACCCTCAATGTTGTTTTAGGACTATCGTTACAATTAACGATATCCTAAGATCTAGAAAACATGATCACTAACAACACTTGAGCCGGTCTTAGAGGCGAGACTCGGGACCTATCACTACATAAAAAAGACACATCCGTGACATTTTGGGCCAAACAAAAAAAATTCAGTCATGGTTATGGCACTTCTATGACGATAATTGTGACAAAACCCGGTATCATCATAGATGTGGTGGGATCCTACTTCTATGACAAAAAATCATGAAAGAAAATGGGCTTTTTGTCCTGGCGGGCCGGAGACGCAGCTGCATGACATTCTTAGGGCCGTCCATGACGGAAAAACCCGTGGTAGAAGCGAGGGCGAGGAAAATTTTGGGGAGTTCCCGGTTACGGTGGGTGGTCGGGGGCCGGGCGATGCGCGTTTCTTTCGTACACATATGCGCGTGCGTGCGAGGCGTTGGGCTCTAACTGAACCCGAGTGATTGCACTAGCTACGTTACTGAACCCGAGCGATCGATCCTTTGCTGTTAACTGAACCCGAGTGATTCCTTCGCTACTGCTGCTAACTAAAGCCGATCAAACCCTGCTGCCTCCTTCCTTTGATGAACAGTGAGCGTTGTTGGGGGGTTTGGATGAACAGTTCCCGGTGGGGGTGGATGAACAGGACCCCGCGGTGTTGCCTCTGGATGAACAAGACCCCGATCGAGCCGGTTGGGGGTGGATGAACAGGACCCCGTGGAGGGCTGGATGAACAGGACGACCCCGTGGAGGGCTGGTTCAACAGTAGCGGGTGGAGGGCTGGATGAACAGTAGCCCGTGGAGGGGTGGTTGAACAGGACCCCGTGGAGAGGGCTGGTTGAACAGTAGTCGGTGGAGGAGCAGTGGAGGCTGGATGAACAGGAGCACATGGATGAACAGTCATACGTGGAGGCTAGAGGAGGTCGACGGTGGATGAATAGTAGCCCGTGGAGGCTGGAGTAGGTCGATGGTGGAGGTGAACAGTATCCCGTGGAGTCCCGTTTTGCGGTACGCCACACCCCTCCTGATGAACATGACCCCCATTTCGACTGTAGCGCTCCAACACAAGTCCGTTTCCTCTGTTTTGCGGTATGCCACACCCGTCCCGATCAACAGGACCCCATTTCGACTGTAGGAGGTCCAACAGAAGTCCATTTCCTCCGTTTTGCGGTACGCCAGACCCCTCCCGATGAATAGGATCCCGTTTCAACCATGGTCGGTCGAACACAAGGCCGTTTCCTCCGTTCTGCAGTATGCCAGGTCTCGCTTCCATCGGATATTCCGTCCAAGCCGGTTGGCTCCCGATGAACAGCACGCATTTTGTTGTCTCCCGATGAACACGACGCATTCTATTGCCTCCCCATGAACACGACGATGATGCAGTTTTTCCGTTCCGACCCAGCCATGTACACGAGCCCTGGCCATACTATGCGCGAGTAGGCGTTAGAGACCCCACCCGTATGTACGTACGTGGCCGTATTTTGTTTCTTGCACCCTGACCATTGTACGTACGTGTACATGCTACATGCGTGCCTCTACTACGACATGTGCGTGCCTCTACTACGACACGTGCGCGCCTCTACATCGACCAGTATGTACGTACACATTTGCGACCAGAATGATAATGCTACGTACGCTTCGACCAGGTGGGTCCCGACTGTCAGGCACTTCCTTGCGTGCAAAGATGTAGCTGGTGGGTCCTAGCAGTCAGGGGGCGAATCATTTTTTTTGCTCGTAATATGGACGCACTTCCTTGTGTGTGAAGATGTATCTAGTAGGTCCCAGCAGTCAGGGGGGAAACGTTTTTTTCGCAAAATATGGTGGCCCGTCCGGTGGGTCACTGCTGTTAGGTGGAGGAATCATTATTTTCTGCGTAATAAGGAGGCACTTCCTTGCTGCGGCCGTGGACCCAGCTATCAGCCTCTCCATGTATAGTACCCTTCCGATGGAAGTCGGTCATTGACCACATTGACCATGCCGCACGAAGAGCACCAAGGCGGTGGACGATGGCGTGGCCTAGGAAGGGGACGACGCGGAGCCGGGGGAGACGTAGAATGGATGCCCACGCGGAGAGGAGTACGAGGGTTCACTGGTTCGGCTGCGGTGTGAGGCTGCCGTGCCGCAGAATAACAGGGGGTGTGGGTGAGTGGAGGGATGGCCTGGCCAGCGGTGGGAGTAGTAGGGGGCGGTGAGGCCTCCGCGGCAGCACAGCTGGCCATGGGAGGCAGTAGCAGGCGGCAAGACTAGCGCTGCTTTGGGCGGCTAGAGCAAGAAGACCAGAGGTTGAAGAACCACTACGGCCGTTGGATGGACATCGTACGGTCACTGGAGCTAGAATCGTTCATATTGACTAAGTTGACAAAGCCCTCCGTCCCCGTCAACTTAGTAGGCCCACAAGTCAGCCTCCCACTATGCTGGGTCCTAGCTAGTAGGGGGAGTATTCATTTTTTTTGTAATAAGGAGGCACTTCCTTGCGTGTGAAGATATAGCTGGTGGGTCCGAGCTGTTAGCGGCATGAACATTTTTTTCGTGAAATACAGAGGCCCTTTCGGTGGGTCCCAGATGTCAGGTGGAGGAATCATGATTTTGCGCGTAATAAGGAGGAATTTCCTTGCGTGCGGCCGTGGACCCAAATGTCAGCCTCTCCACGTACAGTCCACTTCAGATGCATGTCGGTCATTGACCATGTTGACCACGCCGCGACGAGAGCACCAGGGCGGTGGACGATAGTGAGGCCTAGAAAGGGAACGACACGGAGCCAGGGACGACTCGGCAGTTGTTTCCCACGCGGTGGGGAGTACAACTGTATGAGGATTTACTGGTTTGTCTACCATTTCCGGAGAATAACAACAGGTCTGGGTGAGTAGAGGGATGGCTAGGCCAGCAATTGGAGTACGGTGGGGCGGTGAGGCCTGCAAGGCAGCACAGCCGGCTGCGGGAGGAGGAAGCAAGCAGTCCCGCCGGTGCTTGTTTGAGCGGCTGGAGCAGGAAGAGCAGAGATTGAAGAAGCATGACGGCCGTTGGATGGACATCCAACAATCACTGCTTGTGCGTCAACCTTTTTTTTTATGAAAGCCTCAAATCTGTGGAAAATAGCATACAACCCATCTACCATTTTTTCTAATAATTTACAGCCCATTTGCTAATTCTTAAGGTTTTTTTGGAGCCCATATTATTTTGTTAGCATTACAGCCCACATTGTGGCCATGGTTAAAAAATAATACGAATTTTGCATGTATCTGTGCGGTCTGAACTGTTTTTAATCCCGAAATTTTGATTCACATTCAAACTGATTTTAAAAATAAACCTATATCAATATAAAATCCAACAAATTTTCCACGCATAAAAATCAATGCAATTTAAAATCTCGAAATGAAAAAAAAGAAATTTGAAACTAATTGCCAGTTTGATGTGTTTTAAAAATGTACAACCTATTTCTCATTACTGATAGGCCATTTTCTCGGCCAGCCGAATGTAGCTCTCCTCGCCTTGAAAGATTTGCAGCCCAACAGGCCTGAAAAAGCGACTTAATTGACAAATCACAAGAAAACTAGGCTAGCCATTTTCCGAAAGAAAAAAAAACTACTGGGCCGGTCTGTGGTAAACATAAACGAAAAGGCTGTCTAGACAGGCCAGAGTGCCCTGCACAGCCCAGTTGACACCCTGCTTCTGTCTCAAAAACAAATTAGATAAATGCCACTCCAATTATGGCGATTCATAAAAATGCCACTGCAGTTTCCAAACTTTGAAAAATGCCACTCCAATTTTTACAAACTTTGAAAAACGCCACTGCAGTTTGCAAACTTTGAAAAATGCCACTCTAGACTTTGACAAATGCCACTGGAAATGACATGAAATGGCATTTTTTAAAGCTTGGAAATTGCAGTGGCATTTCTTGAAATCACCAGATTTGGAGTGGCATTTACCAAATTAACCCAAAATAAAAATAACTGGGCGGGCTGCTGGGTCCCTGGTGTCAGCCGCTCGTTGTGCAATTCTCTCGTTTATTGACTACATTGACAATGGCATGGGACCCAGATGTCAGAAATCCATTAGGAGGAGCCACTTTTTATTGGCTTGAAATAAGGAGGCACTTGCTTGCGTACTGCCATGACCTTGGTGGGTCCCTGCTGTCATCCTCTCCATGTACAATCATCTTCTGATTGTGTACGCGTCAACCTGGTAGGCCCACAAGTCAGCCTCTAAACCCGTGCTGGACAAATACAACCCATTTAAAAAAACAGCCCATTCCATACGTTCAAACGGAAAGTTCAACATTTAGAGCAAAGTAACAAGTCTGGTCCAGATATAGAGTACTGAACTTCCATGTTGACAACCATCATAGCCAAGTTAACTATCTACTCCCACTAATACTCTAGTAGCGTACAAGTACTAACTTGCTCTTAGCTAACTAGACGATGCTGGCCGCCATCTACGGTTCACGCTAAACACCGGCACCGGCGTCCTCCGGCTCGCCTCGGACTTACCAGAGGTGCGATAGGGTGCGTTGCTCGCGCGCGTTGGCCCTTTCCATGTCGGCATGGTCCACGGAAGCTTCGGCTTCTAAGCGGGAAACCCACTTGATGAGCTGGTAGTAAAATTTGGTGTCGCGAACGCGTGCGTGCCCGACAGCCTCCAGGGCTATTTGCCGGGTGCCGACCTCCACATAGTTGGCCCAGTTGCGGGTACTCTGCTCGCGACTTAGAGCATCGGTGCGTTGCTTCTCCATGTCCCGCTGGTGGCGCAAATCGGTGATACGCTGCTCCTCCGCCAGGCAGTCGCGCTCCAACAACTCCTCATACTCCGCATTGCCATCTAAAGACCGATAGAATGCCTCCTCCCTCCGTCTGCCTTCCGATGAAAAACCAAACAGTAGTTCCGGCGGTGACATCCCCGGCGTCACCTATCGCGGACTGGCGGGGGCATGGCGGACGTGGCGAGAGTGAGGATAAGTGGCGAGCGACATTGGGCCGGTGGGGGCTTATGAGGATAGGGCGAGTTGGGTGATGCTGCCACCGGAGAAGGCCGGGAAACAGTAATTATAAGTGGAAGGGGCTAAGCAACCCCTGTCGTGGCCTAGCCTACCTTTGAGTCACTGACGCATGGGTCCCACAGAGCATGGGGCCCACCTGCCGGTGACTCAATGGCAGGGTATGGCAGGGATTACAAAGTCAGAGGATCCATGTCCGGCGGAAGGTAGGCGAACCTGCATGTCGCGGGAAACGCGACAGTCATCGCGGTCAATAGAATTCAATGCATAAGAAGGTTGGTGAGATTTTTGAATTAAGTCCTCCAAACCGGGAAGGAGGTAGTACGTGCGTGATCTGCTATTTATTCGTGTAGGATCGAGTAGGTTGTTTTTTGAATTGAGCCATGCAAACCGGAAAGGAGGTAGTACGTGCGTGATCCGCTATTTATCTGTGTAGGATCGAGTAGGTCGGATAGTGTACGTGTAGGATCGAGTAGGTCGGATGGTTTATGTGTACGATCGCATTAGCCGATGAACGTTCCCTGGGAGATAAGGCATTTGTGAATGTTTTTGCTGGAAGTTTCTTCAGATTCGCATGGCATTTTCTTCAGAGCAGCTTGTCAGTTTCTTCACAGGTAGGCATTTTTATTCAAAAAACTGCCACTTCAGATCTTGCATCGCAACTAATACTTCCAAGAGCGCATTAGTAGGCTAGCTAGTGATCGATCAGTAACTTGTAAACACTGAGAAAACAAAAATAAGGAACTGTTAGTAACTTGTAAACACTGAGAACACAGAAATAAGGATCATGCTGTGCACAACAGTAAGAGCCGATCCCTTCAAAATGTTCACACGAGACTCACAGGCCTGGCGTTGTAATATGTTCACATTAGTAGCCCAAATTCAAAACCAACTAGTATGATTCCCATACATAATATCAACATGTTAATGCATCTCAGTGATTCACAGATCATATACAAATATGTAGCTCCGAAAACGAAGATCTAGAAAAAAACATCTGTTCTTCCTACTAACATGGATGCTTCTCTTGGCCAACATTCAGTACAGAGTGAAAGCCAATTTTTTTTGTGAAGTCTACAATTCCTCTTGCAAAAGTAAGTGGTTTCACCAATAGCTGGAACCCATAGAATGAACCACACATGATGGAGGAACATCCAACACAATATGATTTGGTCTTCTCTCGATCACACGGCGAGACTATTTTTGGAATACAAACTTTAACTTAGTCAAAATTATGCCCATTGTATAATCAGACCAAAGCAATGAAGCACCTAGTGTTGGCCAATAAATAGTACAATACTACTTTTCTGCAGTCCATGAAGTGACTATCCAATATTTCTATGTCTATTTTCAAATGGCACTACATGTAGTGACTATACTATTCTCTTGTGCAGTTCAACCAAAATTGCAGTCACTTTGTTTGTTTGCCAAATAGCAACGGGCAGACATCTGTGTCTGCACAAATATCAAGAAGCTAGTAAACATATACCCCACCTTGTATTTTCGGTTTAAACAAGTGTCTTCCTCTTAGCATCTGTCATGTGTTGCACTGGACAATTTGATTCAGTCATGTTTTGCCCTGGACAATTTCATACTAAATTGATTTGTTGGTTCAAAGCAGAAATATAGTGCATATTCTTCGTCAGACCAAGGATATCCATGTTCGCAGTGATGGAAGAGGTGAAATCAATACAACCAAAATTGAGCATCCAATCATTGAATCCTGTCCTGCACCTCCAATGTAGGTCCACCCTGCCAATAAATTCACATGCAAACCACTAGTATTACTACCTAATGACAGTACAAAAAGAGTAGCAAGATAGTAGCAAACCATCTACCTTCGTAATGAACAACTCATAGTGCCACCAATTGGATATAAAGGTTTGGAAGAAAATATGCTCCTAATGTTGAACCATTTGGACTTCTTGTGCTGTTCCACTAAAATCAAGCATCCCAGTTTGCATAGATATTGAAAGTGTGATTACTATAAAAGTGGCACTAGTTGAAGCATAGACTCACAAATATAAGCATTCCAATTTCTTAATGGTAAAAGGTAGCAAGATTGTTTCTAACCACCTGTTTGAAGGAATAAATAAGGCAACAACAACTGATGTCATGAAGGCATACATAGTTTTTTCTAAAAAATTGAGCCATTCCTGACCTTTCCTCTTCTTTTAAGCATATTTTGTGCAGTTCAACTAAAATAAAATGCCATCACCGCCTTGACAATTCAGTGACACTGTACAAAAGGAAATGACTTAACATTACATCATGATGTCAGGTATGTAGTCGACAGGCATTAGAGACAAACATACAAACCTCCTCCAATAACATAATGAACATTAATTTTAACAAAGGTGTGACTAGCTTTACCGGGATAATTTGAGTGAACTCTACACCCTTTGTTCCTTGATATAAGACATTTACACAGTTCAATTTAAAGTACCCAAACGTCTAGTATTTAGAAAAACGGGTAGTAGTTTTCTTGAGCACATATCTGGGAAAGCTTGCCACACTTTATATATTTCCATACGCTAATGCAACACCATTCGAATAGTACAAATATACACTAATCCAGTGGCTAGTGCAACAGTAGAGTAGTTATTTTATTACAGGGTACAGTACAATGGTTTTACTGAACAGATTTCCATAAGCTCTAGCACTAGAAGATTTCTATAAGAATTAACAATACAAAATGTAATGGTAACAAGTTTCAACATCTGTATACTAGTTGTGCAAGAGCATTAAACCAAATACAAAAGTTTGAAGGTAACTAACATTATTAACTAATGACAGTATAAAAAATTGCAAACCATGTACCTTCAAGGTAAATATCATTTCGAACTCGAGGGGACCTAACAATTGCTATCCCAATCTTGATAATTGGTCAAACATAAAACTTGATCGAACGAATCAAGAGAACAGCCGGAGGAGGAGGTGCCCACTCTTGACCTTTCCTGTTGACACTGTACAAAAAAATTTGACTTATCTCATGAAAGTGAGGTATGTAATCTATATGCAAAAATCTGAAGGTAGTAACAAGATTCGTCGTTGGTATACTGGCTGTGCGACAACATTAGAATGCCTTAGCTGAAAAATCTTTAATACATCCACAATCAATAGCTAACCCTAAAATAATCCAGTGAGATTAAATGGCATTGCTTAAATTTATTGGTGGCATTAGATTGAGTGCGGCATTAGTTAATGTGGCATCACTTTAGTAGTAGCATTGCTTGACTTGACCGCTGGCGTTATACTAACAGCAAAAAAAGTGGCAATAAGATCATGGGAGGCCCACTCGGATAGTGGGCGCACCAGTATGATGTACCTCCATGGACGCATAGAGTGGTGAGGGAGGTATGCTTTCCTAGATAGCAACAAATATCCAGGCAGCATATGTGGATTACGTCCCATTTTTGTTCTCTTTAGCCACCTTTTTCCTATGTGAGGACAACAAACCGATCGACCTAGTCATTCTCTATTGTGTTGTCATGCCTTTATACCCTTATTCAACCAAGAGACACGTGACTCGTTCCTTAGCTACTGATTTTCCCCTTTTCAACCTAGATGCGGGTTCGATGCCTACTCTCTTGGACATTACAGTCTCCCTTACTTTCCTTATTCAACCCAGACATGGATTAGTCTGCATGAAGTAGGGTTTCCTTTAATAGTGAAAATTAAGGTTTTCGTATGCGTTACCAGCAGAGCAGAGGATAGCTAATTGGGAAGACGGTGGAGTGGAAAAAAGATCCACATGCAGCGACGTGGCAGATGGGGAAATAGAACAACGGTATGGTTCGAAAAGAGGTACCATACCTGAGGGTCAACGGGAAGTGGCTTTGCTCATGGTCGTCGTCCTCCACACACTACGGCAGAGAGCTTGGGGATGGAGGTCATCCTGCGCGGCCGCTAGGTCTGAGAGTACGGCCTTGTCGTCAGTGTGTGACCTCGCTCGCCGACAACGAGTGCGTCAATGCTGCACGTCCTTTTCTTCCCCAGCAGATCTGTGACCACCGGTGAGGAGGGAGAGAGAGGCCATCTTTTTTATATCTGGAGAGAGGGTAATAGTGTGAGAAGCAAGTGGGCAGCCCTTAGCAAGAAAGCGCTGAAGCTCTAGCCTATATATCTTTTTTATACTACTAGTACTAGAGGTGGAGTAGTGGTAGAGTAGTTTAGATTTTCTCTGCATACAGTACCAGTTAATCATGCTTCAAAACTGAACAACATGCCATTAAAAAAATAAAGGTCGATAACTAATGCGGCACCTCGGGCCAACGCGGCCAGATCGCATTTTGCACGAGAAATTACACACCATGTTTCATTGACATGTGGTCCCGTTCAAACATGTCAGTGAGACGACGGTGAGTCCTTTTGTACAATTTCCTAATGGACTCTATGTAGGCTGGGACGCCTCTTCGTGTACCATGGCAACCGTCCACCGCCTCTTCGCCTTTCCCTCTTGATTTGGAACTGCTGTCGCATGCTCTTCCTGCCTCCTCCATTTGCCTTCACCCTTCCTTCTGCCATTGTTCGATTGTCTTCTCCATGGAGGGAACGGGACGGAAATGACCCTGTTATTCTTGCCCCAATCTGAAAGATGGCGTGGTGGAGGAACTCATTGATCGGTGCGACGTCATCACCTCGGCTAGCATGGCAGGTTTGTTTAAGACCATTCTCGACTCAACTAATAACATCATTACAAGGAACCCAAGGGTCCAGGAGCGGTTTGATCTCCCCTATCTTCTTCGCCGTGACCCTGCTGACCGGCACGCGGACGACGGAGGCCTCACCTTGTGCAAGTTGATGCCGCTTGATAATGATACGTGTGATGTTAAGATGCCATCGCTTGAGGGTAAGGCTTGGGCAGGCGCAAATGGAGATTGGGTTGTTTATATTGGGTCCAACTGCGAGTGGGAACTTGTGAATGTGTACACTCGTCACCGGGTTCCACTTCCAAAAATCTCAGACTACCCAGAGGTTAAGCACACCGGTATTCTACGCATGTTCAAATATGATCATGGTGACTGTCGTCTACGGAAGATAGCAAGTTGTCGAGTTCCCAACCGCTCTTGGCATTACACGAACTATGGAGTTGTTGCTATCTTCGACAAGCTTGTTGCCTTCCTTCATGGTTCGACTGGATGGATATTGCTCAAAAATCAGTTTCTATACACGGATGTGTACTGTGATGCAATTCAATACGAGGGTCTTGTGTTTGCTGCCACCACTCGTGGCACTATTTTTGCATGGAATCCTTATGCTTTCGGTACGTTATCTTCCACTGTAATTATAATTGTTTCATCCACATGCATGCGGGTTAGCTAGTTTCCCTTTACTAATTAACCTTCTTGTGTTTCCAAGGTCCTGCGAACATTCCACCACCTATACTTGAAATTTTTTATAACCAAGGGGGAGATGACGACGATGATGATCACGACATGAGGACCCATATACGCAGTGGCGCCTGGCAACTTATTCCGATGGATCACCTCTTCTTGTCTGTGTACAGGGCACTGCTGAGGATACTAAGGAAGCAGGTGTTGTCTCACATGGTTGCACTCTCCGGACCTATTCCAACTTCCGTTGCAGGGTATTTGAGATGGATACTAGTGTGCTAGCACCAACACCTTCTCACTGGTTTAGTATTGATAGTCTTGAAGGAAACTCGCTCTTCCTTGGACAAAACTATCCAATGATGGTGAAAGGCGACCTAGCTACTGTTGACACAATGTTATTACCATTTATGAGAAGCAACTGTATCTATACCTCGGACATTGCTATGCATCCCTACCGTGGCCTTCACAATATGCATCCTAACATAGGCCGCTTCAGTCTGGATGATCAGTCCTGCGTTGGTCTTGAGATTGGCAGTAGCTGGCCCTTCCTAGAGAATAACTTCTGGTTCAAAGCAAGTGTTTCCAACGCCGACGAGTGGTTGAGCTGAAGTTCATTTCACTTCTTGTTATTTGTTGTGTGATGAAAACTTTAGTATTTATAATGTCTCCTTGTTGTCGTTGTGGGTTGATGACCTGTTGTATGTAATAAAATGATATGCCTGTGATAAACTTACTAAATTTATGAATGGCTTTCGAGTCGCTTCTCTGAGTGGGTGCTGCGACGAGGCAAAAAAATATTTTCTGAGTACATAATTGTACGTGCATTGCAACAGGTTATCGGATGAGGCCAATCAACAATAGTACACTATTTGTACTAGCTTCACATGCTTCGTGCGTCGGGCGGGTGTTTTTACTGTAGCTGCGAATCCCATCATCCTAGGTCCTCGGATGAGTCTGGTAGAAATCGCATTCTCATGTTTGGGTTCAAACTTTCAAAACTGCTGCACTATCTCTACGTCTACGTATACGTAATACAACAAGTTTTACACTTGAGACCAGCCACCCACCCTCACAAAGAACACTTTTTAACCTAGCACAGAGTCCAGGAAATTTGGCCACAGTGTGAGGTGGGCCATATGTTAATGTGTTCGCTATGCGTAAGCAGCACCTCAAATCCTCGATACTATATAGGAGTAGTAGGGTGGCATGGGCCAGAACAAGCATTCACGTCCAAGAGTATGGCACACACCACCAGCACGACTTCCATCTGACACCATATTTCTTGGAGTCTGTGCTACAACTATCTCTTCAACCTTGTCGTTTCTCTAACTCAGCCATCGCGCGGCGGACGAGGTGGGGGTTTGCCGATAGTCAGTTTCCTCAACTATGGTCCCACTTGTAAGGCCAACTCCAACGCACGACCACAAACGGACCTCCATTTTTCCCGGATTCTGTCCGTTTGGGTAGGGCAATGGGGTCATGTCCGGGCCATTTCTCGGATGCGGTGGCCGTGCGCCCAACACGCGGATGCATTTCGACCACGTACATTTTTCTTTGCAAACACATATCTTTTTTTCATCATTGATTTTTGGTACATGGAAATACATCACCAAAATTTGACTAGAAAAGCAAGACCAAAGAAAACAAGAACTACAAGAATACATTTTAGAAGATATCCAACTTCCATAACTGCTCCTCTAAGTTGGATTAGTGCCTTCTCGATGCATTCATTGTTGATCTACGGAGGATCGATCTTTCATGCTTCTTTCTTCTTCGAGTGTAAAGAAGTAGACGTTGCTTCCTCGCATCTAGTCTCATGTCCAACCTCTATTCTATCAACAAGTGCACTAGTTTCATCTCTAGCCTCTATGCTAGCTAAAAGTGCTAGAACATCTACTAAATTGCGCTCTATCAATATATCAATGTACTCTTCTTCCCAATACCAAAACTTGCATCCATTCTACACAATAAAATTTTAAGTTAGCACAACTAGTCTAATCTGAGAGCACAACCAAAGATTTGGTTGAGTTCTTCCTCCTTTTGCCGACACGTGGAACATCTAGCATCCAGGTAATGTCATGCAAGAAAATGGAGTGGTAGTTGAAGCCACGCGATGTGCATCTCGGGTTAAACTATAAATAGAATCTTACTACTCTTGAGTAACTCCAAAAGCAGCCACCGAAGATCTTTATTGGATTTGTTTTTCATCACCAACATGTTGAGGTGAAAGATGTGCAGGTTCAGTGGGTCCTCTTGCGTTTTTCCTGACATGTGGGACCACATATGAGCAAACAGACGATGGGCTCCGTGCATCTGCTGGGTGGCTTAGAAGAGAGATAGAGGAGGGCTGGGCATAGACTCTAGGAAATTTGTTCTACGTAACCAGCACCTCGATATAGGCTCGATATAGTGGGGTGGCATGGGCCATAACTAGCATTCACGTCTAGCATTACGGCACACGCCACCCACACGAGTCCCATCCGACACCAATTTTCTTGGAGTCTATTCTACAACCATCTCTTCTCCCTCCTATTTTCTCATCCATCGCACGGCGGGCGGGGTGGGGGTTTGCCGATAGTCGGTTTGCTCAACTGCGGTCCCACTTGTAAGTGAAAACGCAACACATCACACATTCCCCCTTGATCGGCGTGCCGGAC
Organism: Triticum aestivum; assembly: GCF_018294505.1. Classification (NCBI taxonomy): domain Eukaryota; kingdom Viridiplantae; phylum Streptophyta; class Magnoliopsida; order Poales; family Poaceae; genus Triticum; species Triticum aestivum. The sequence goes on from NC_057801.1 coordinate 142,567,637, forward strand.
CAATCGTGTGGGCGTGCGATGCAAACACACCAGGCTTTTCCTTTTGAACTTGTAACTTGTAAAATTTGGTTCTGCTCCATGGTGCGACCGATAGATAGAAATAACGATTTTCCCTAGAGTAATGAGAAGTTTGGTTCTGGCGCGGTTCATGTATGGAGTACGTACGAAAATTGTGAAGTTGATGCGAAAGGTAATATAATTACTAGTAGTACCATATACTACTACATGGATTTGACGGAAGGATAAAGATACATATGGATCCATCAACGACATCATCACGCCCTAGTGCGCCGGGTCACCAACTGAAGTGTGAGGAGCAGCGGCATTGGCGGCGAGCTCAACGTGCTTCTGAACAATGTCGTCCAAGGTTGCCCTGTGGTCCAAGAAGGCCAGTGTCCTATCCTCCTCCTCTTGCATGTAGTAGTCCCTGTGGATGATTTGCACGTAGATGTGGGTGATTATGTCGATGGTGTCTTGCTGCGCCAGGCGCTGCGCGGCGAGCACGACCTCGAGGTGGACATTCTCTGGTGCGGCAGCGGGCAGTCGTAGGGCCACCAGTGCGTCAAAGATGTTGTCACCATAGAGGCCGTTGAGGGTGCCGGGCATTGCAGAGCCTGGGCACGTGGGCTGGAGGCGTACGTCAAGGTCGTCTGTGAGCTTCTTGACGACGGTGAACTAGTCAAGGAAGCCGACGAGGACCTCGTCGAACAAGGAGACGAAGCTGTCGTCCAAGCGGTCCCTTGCCCTGGCGGCCTCAAGCACTACCTGGAGACGTTCCTCGGTGCCTGGTTGCAGGCCGACGTCGTGGACCACCTGGCATAGCTGGCTGATGCTCGCGCTCATCGCCTCCATGGGTCTAGCTTCTAGTCAACTTATCTTGCGATTGGAGTGATCACTGTTGCCCTTGGTTTGGGTGCGTAGGTGCGTAGGATTTTGTAGATTGGACTAGCAGGGAGCCTTTATATGAGAAGTGCAGACTGCGTTGAATTCATGTGCGTGTTGGCCATCTACTCCTCGGACGAGACTTGTCTGCTCCCTGCGCATGCTCCCATCCGTGCTCCCGCGTACGTGGCTTGATTTGATTGGAACAAAATAAGGCTCGGCCCCACCCCCTTAAAATCAGGGGGGATATGATTAGATTAGAAAGGAAAAAGAAAAAAGAACAACCATAGGATGAAGTTGGAGCACGGATGGGAGCATGGGGAGGGAGCAGGCAAGCCGGATCCCTACTTCTCGGCCCTCTACTGCACCTGCCTTTGGCTATATGGCAGGTGGGCCAGCCACCCGTTGGGCCCACGTGTCATACACCCAAAGGCAGGTGCAATAAGTCAATGAAGTTGCGTCCCCCTCCGTGCCGGTGCAGTATAGTCATCTCACTGGACCTCTAGTTGGGGCCAAACGAGAGAACTTTGATGTTTACTGGTTTATTGGCCCCCTTTGCATTTTGTGCCAAGTTTTGACCTTTGATTTAACTAATAGAATGTTAATGCATGTAACCAAAAATGTTGTGTAAGTCACCTTACGAAAAGCAAATAATCCCAAAACACTTAGGCACGGTACGTTAACTCCCTCCTCGTTTCTTATTTCGTGACATATCAACCAATGAGAGACGTGGGCCGTGCATGCTTTCAATGACTTGAGAGTACCAAAGATGACATGATGTGGTTAGTTCATTGCGTGTAATCCTATTACACTACTAGGGAAAACCCTAGTTGTAGCGCGGGTTTAAATCCCACTAGTAGCGCGTGCTGCCGTGCTACTAATAAGGCGCTACAACTATTACTTAGCAGTAGCACGTGTGACACGCGCTACTGCTAAGACACATAGCGACAACGCTTCTTCTCTCCCACGCTGCTGCTAATCTAGCTAGTTGCAGCGTGTTTACTATCCGCCGCTACTAGTATTCTTTTTATTTTTATTTTATTTTTAGTGTATTTATCCGCTGTTATACAAATTTTGGTACAGTACCAATTATGAGGTTTATATCATTATGTCCATAACAGTGTGTCAAATGAAGGTGGATTAGGTTCAAGTGGAGGCAATATGTGGTGCATGTCAAAAGTATACTACTAATCCAAACTTGATCTAGTTTGGACTAGTAGTACTTTCGATGCGCACCACATGTTGCCTCCACTTGAATCTAATCCGCCAGCACAAGATATTTAATCATCATCATAGTCATTACCACCAATGGTATTTATTTAATCACCATAGTCATCGTGTAGCACATAATCATCTTCAAACTCATTCTAGCTAGCTAATCACCACCAACACTAGATGCGGTAGCTATCTAATCACCACTAACACTAGCTAATAATAATCATCATAGTCATTACCACCAACACTAGCTATTTAATCATCATAGTCATAGTGTAGCACATCATCATCTTTAAACTCATTTCTAGCTAGCTAATCACTCCCGCTGCTCTCTCTCAGGTAAAATAACATAAAACATGTGTAGCTCTCCTCCTTCATCAAGTTGGAGCATGCAGATGAACCTGTCTCCTAATCGTGGGCTGCGCTTCTGATTGCTGCCCCCTAGTACTTCTCTGTGCTCCTCCATCACAAATTTGGTCCAGTCTTGTACCATTAAGAGTTCGTCGCTAATCTTGAATGCACTAAAGTGCATTGTAGGATATCTTGGCCATAAGCTAACAATACTCATGGTACCTTTAGTCTTGATCCCATGAGGCACAACATTCATCCGGAGTCCCTGTTGAAGAACATCGTATGGTAACATACTTAGCAATGAAGTTTAGCTTAAAAAATAATGTATGGAAAAGATGCACTGAGGAAAAATAGTAAAAATCTTACCATCTTTCCTAAATAGATGTGACCGTAGTTCATTACGAACACTATTGGTCGCACGTTTTCAATACTAACATTTCTAAGTGCAGGAAGAAAATTTGTCTTGATAGTATCAAGATCCGCAAGCCATGAAACATAATGACTTAGCTCCTCGCAGTTTAGTTCAGTCCCGGGACAGTAGTAGGTCCTGTCTACCAAGCGCTGGAGATGTTTGCTTGAACAGAAATAAGCTGACAATAGAAATTAGTTGTCAACTATTTTTGAATAAACAATATCAAAGACATAAATATGGTTGAGAAACTCACATAATGTTATAACTGGACGCGTCTGCACATCGACCCAGATGTCGGTATTACCTTCAATATCATCTTCCAGACGAATATCAAAGGTGATAACCATATCAGGCTCAAATGCATAAGGCTTGCATAGTGCTCGCCATGTTTTGCATCCAAAATAGGTGTAGTCGTCTGCGTTGTATAATTTTGCGTGGAAAATATAACCATGCTCGATCTTCAAGTAAACTTTCTTTACCTCCGTAGTACGACTGAAACCTATCTTATCAAATACAAAAACTCTTGCATGGTAGGGGATACGCTAGTAGAATAGTAAAAAAAATATAAGTTGAAGCAAATGAAGCAGATGTCATGCTTAATTACGAAAAAAGACTTGTCATTGTGACTTACTGTATCCACTTCGAAGTTCTCATCCAGGTTGATGCTGAAGCGCCTATAATCATCTAGGAAGATTCCGTCGCACAGGCCGCGCTCGTCTTCGCAGTATTTCCAAATACCGAAATCCTTTTCATCGTCAGACATTTCCTATGTTCATAGTTGAAACATTAATTGAAAATTGATCAAAGACAACTACTAGGATACTCAACACACAAATCCGGGGCACTCGATATTTCCTACATATTTTGGCACAAGTCATGCTAAAATTCACGAAAAAATCTGGCATGACCTTTGCTAAAATAGGACATATCTAGCGTCTGAAATTTGCCGGAACAGAAATGAATCAACACTCCAGCAAAACATAGGCCACTCGGAGGTGTAACCTGCAAACATGACCGGCCACTTGGGCAAGAACATATCCTATTTGAGCAACACAAGATATACATTTCAAAATATATTATAGGACTCAAATTAGTATGCATTCAATAAGCAAAAGTAAATCATCTCATGCGTCCGTACATTGTCAAATATTATCACTAATACATCCCGAATTGTATCATACATATAACATCACTAATACAACTAAAACCCTAGCGCATGACGGGTATCGGCACGGGCGGTGGACAACCACAGAGAAGGAACCATCACAGGATCATAGCTCCAGTGACATCCCTGGAGAACCTACCAGGTATTGGAGAACCTATTCTCTAACACAAACAAGTAGCGACGGACGTGCGCGTCCTCCTCACTGACACGGTGATGCACCACCTCTGCGGGGTCCTCGAGCCTCTGGACTGTCACTGGCCCACGCGACCGCCACCAAAGAAGGTTCAGGTTAACGACAGGCTGGCTCCTGACCAACCTACGCCCCCGGTAGGTAGCGCCTCCCAGTACCACCCCGCGGAGCCCAGTCCCGGACATGGACCATCTGGTGATGCAGTTATCCTCCGCCGACTCGACAACGAGGTTGCGGGATAGGCATCGTCCACGTCGACGCGGGAAAAATTGCTTTAACTAAAAAAAATAACACCAAGTTCTTACTAACTAGTTCTATTAATTCAACTAGTTCTTACTAAAAATAAACTTACTATAAACAAAAATAAACTAGTACCTAATTAGTACCTAGTTCTTACTAACTAATTAGTACCTAGGAACTACTGCCCTAATTACCATCTAATTTGATGAACCTAGGGGTGGAAAGTGGTAGCAGATATTCCAATTATCCAACTTAAAAGTGAAATAAGTGGTCAAATTTTACTCGTTTTATGATTCATCTTAGAAATTTGATTCATTTCCACCCTTACATGAACCCTAACTAATTTGAGCCGCATCTGAATCCGATTCGTTTCCACCCTTACATGAACCCTAACCAATTTGATGCAACTAAAATATGAATAAACCCTAGGTAGAGGTAGGGGAGAGGGAGGAGCAGGCGTGCTCACCTCAGGTGCCTGCGACGAGGGAGGGGCAGGCTGCATCGAGGTCGGGGGTCGGGCACGCGGCGGAGGGCGGCGTCGAGGTCGGGGTCAGGGGCGGTGTCCGGGGCGGCGTTGAGGTCGGGGGCGGGGGCTGCGTTGAATCCGGGGTCGGGGGCGGCGTAGAGGGTGTGCGGAGAGCGCGCGGCGGCGAGAGCGGAGGAGTTGGATCTGGGGGAAGTGGCTGTTGGGAAGGACGAACCCCGTGGTTAAGTCAGAAGTAGCAGTAGCGTGTTCAAAAAAGAGCGCTACTGCTACGTTAGCTACAGCGCGTTCTGGGATACACGCTACTGCTACTCCCTTCTCTTTTTTCCCTTTTTCATTTACTTTTCTTCACATTTTATTTTTCTCCTTTCACCTTATTCTATTTCTTTCATTTTCAATTACCTTTCTATTTGCTTTCCATTTAATTTTATATCCTTTAGCAGTAGCGAGTTTAGAAGAAAACGCGCTGCTACAAAGAAAGTAGCGATAGCGCGGTTCGATATAGATCGCTACTACTATGTGTAGCCTGTAGGTTAAGCCATGGGAATTTTAGTAGTAATGTGTTTAGAACAAGGCGCATTACTGCTAGAACTTTATCTGTAGCGCGGTTTGCGCAGGCGCGCTACTGCTACTTAGCACCAGCGTGCTTTTTTGACCCACGCTACTGCTAAAGTTCTATGTATAAGGTTTTCTCTAGTAGTGTTAATTAGCAAAAAGACATTAAGTTCTCTCGCCCATAGGAATAGAACAATACACCATGTATTTATTTACAGAGGGAATAGTACATTTTTTATGACATGCATTACTAGATATTGCTAGTCAAATATTAAATCCAGATGGACGTGGTAGTACTACTAAATCCAGATGGCGGTGCTAGTACTAGTAGTAGTACTACCAATGTAGTAGCACTGTACTACCCGTTTGTCAAATTATTATGTGCTGCTCCTCACAGTGAAGTGACAAGACCCTGCGCTAGAGATGACACCTGAGTATAGGCATCGTGTTCGGCATACCATAGTTAGCCTCACCGTCTGCAGTCACTATCATCATGGCTATAAAGCTAGCCTGCTTACAACTAGCCGTGTTTGACATAATTTCCCGTGCGTAGATGCACGTGCATTGCACAGAACACCAAGATTGGGGGTGGACGGTGCCCGCAGCGGCCATTGGCAAAAATTTTCCATGGCCTTCTAGATGTGGTGGGGAGGAGATAAGGCTGATTGTGAGAGACAAGGAGTTGTTTGTAAATAGGGAACAAGTGCGGGCATCTTTTTGCAAAACTGGAGAAGTTTGGTTTGTATGCGTCAGATCTAGATCCGACGGCTATTGGTGAAAGATGGCATGCACAACATCATCACCAACTCAGGACCTCTTTGATTCGTAGGATTTTGAAAACGCAGGAATAGGACACGGCAATATTACAAGTTTCAAACTGATATTACAAATTTTAGGAGTAATGTTGCACCTACGAAGAGGGAATTACTAGGAAGTTTACGTAAGAACTTTCGTTACTTTAGGTGGATGCAGCATTATCGTACAAACTAAAATCCACTGCCCTGCCAAGTAACTAATGGGCAAATAAATTTTTGAGTCTCTGGCCACTTGATGTTTCAAAAACAAATCCAGCTTCTGCAGAGACTTTGTTATTTAGGCTTAGACGCTTGCGGTGATCAGCACACCATTCATTGTTGCGCCAGAGAACGCCAAACCTCATTACCTTGAGCACACTTGCCTCCAGAACAAAGAACCTAGCCAATTTAATCTCAGTTGTGCTGCCTCGGTAGTCGATCAAATCAATTTCTGTAAGATGGAGATCAAGGCATTCGATGAGATTGTTAAGTGCAACACATTTTTCACTTTCGGTTCTTTTTTTATCTGCAAAAGAAGAGAACACATTAGAGCAGCTGGCTGTATAAGATTGTCGTGTCATCAAGAGGTACCAATATCATTTGCTCATACGATAGGGTTGGCTGGCTAGTGATATTCTCTCTCTCTCTCTCTCCTCACATTTACCCAGGAGCACGTGAAGAGCTTGGGCATTTGTTGCCTTCCACTATGTGGCTGATGCCATATTTCTCAGAAGTATGCCACATAATACGCATCAATGTCAAATCAAAAGATTTGGCACCTCTCTCGCGATGTGAGAGAGTTGGCACCGCTATGCACACAGACCCACATGTATAAACAAATGAATCAAACCAACTACACCAGCCTCTCACTCTCCCAAATAAGTGTTTTTTTATTGCCTCAGTCCTCTCTCTCCCACACAAGTGTTTTTTCATTGCGTGAGTTAATTTGGCACCGGAGCAAAGTAGGTGATCCAGATTGGGGCACCAGGTGAGCAATGGAGGGGCATCAATGCCAAATGCATCACAAGTGAATTTGGCATGTGTTTTGGCCTACATTGTGGAGGACTTGCTGGGTGTGCGCGAGTGTGTCCTTTTGTGCATGCCGCCGCACAGTGGTGAATTATGCGCGAGTGCGTCCTTCACGCGGAAGAAGTGTGTCCTCAATGCGCCCTCAATTTACTAGAGTGCAGGGTGCTACCCCGAGTGGTTTCAACTTTTTTTACTTCACCGCGTATCAGATGGGCCTCTAGTTTACTTATTTTCACCCATTGCCACATGGGCCAGCACACGAAGATAGGGAACACAAGCTGACAAGGCAGCATGTGGACTGGTTGACCGGTCAACTAAACAATATACGGAGCTATATGCTGACACAGTGAGCGTATAATCTGTTGGTATAGAGAGTTCGAGTGAGAGGGGTGGCCCGTGAGAGATAGCAGAGAGAGATAAAGAGCTACTCCCTCCGTTCGATAATGTAGTTCCAACATTTTCTTAAAAGTGAAACTTTTGAAACTTCGACCAAGTTTATAAAGAAATTACTTATATCTACTATACCAAAGATAAATGATAGTATGAACTAAGTACATATTGTGATGAATCTGATGATCGTTCCAGATGTAAATGTTTTTCTCCACATATACCTGGTCAAACTTTTCTGAGGTTTGACTTTTCAAAACATCCATATGCTTATGGACATACTAGAGAGAGAGAGAGAGAGTGTGTGTGTGTGTGAAATAGAAAGAGTGAGTAAAAAAAGTGTGCGTGCGTGTGTGAAAGAGACATGGACAACACACGATAAGAGTATAGAAAAAGCGTGTGTGTCTTATGCAAACGTATCACACATGCATCTTCGACAACAGAAGCAAGGTGAGAAGATAGTGTGTGGTTGTTTGCAACCGAGAGAGAAAGACCCCTAGCACGTGGCCAAGTGGGGTCTGACAAACAAGGGAGAGAGTTCGAGCAGACATGGGGAGGAGAGAGTGTATGTTTGTCATAGAGAGATCCCTTGGAGATCATGATGGCACTACATGGGTGGGAGATCGAGTGACAAGGTGTGTGCATGATAGAAGATACCCCGAGAGATATCGAGATAGACGTATGGACGGAAGGAGACAATACGTGTGTTCCTGATGGCTAGTGAGAGATAATCATACTTAGGGGGGAGTGCGTGCGCCTATGATGGAGTGAGGGATTATGGTACTTAGGGGGTGCATGTCACATAGAGAGAGAACAAGGGCGGAGAGTGTTGGATGGATCTATATGTAGCGCGAGCGAGACATGTGTATGTGTGAACCAGGGAGATATAAAGTTTGAGAGAGATAGAGGAGCCCCGATAAGGCTGAGTGGTGCGTCAGATAGCTGAGAGGGGGAAAGAGATATTCCATCCGCTTGATAATGCAGTGCATGTAAATTTTCTAGAAGTCGAACTTTGGGAACTTTGATCAGGTTTACGCAAATGTTATTTATATCTACAATACCAAAGATACATCATACGAAACTACATCTCATGGTGAATCTAATGGTATATGTTTGCCGTTCTAGATGTAAATGTTTTTCTCCACGTACATGGTCAAACTTTGTGATGTTTGATTTTTCAATAAATCTATATGCTATGGACCGAAGAGAGTACCTAAGTCGAGAGAGATCAAGTGCGTGTGTGGAAAAAGAGTATGTGTGTGAAAGAGAAAGTGACAACAAACGATAAATTAGAGAGAGTGTGTTTTTTCGTTTCTTATGCAAACATATCACGCATGCATCTCCGAGATAGAAAAGCGAGGTGAGGAGATACAATAAGATAGCTAGTGCGTGATTGTTTGCAACGGAGAGAGACACCCCTATAGCACATGTCCAATAGAGGTCTGGCCAACAAGGAACAAAGGTCGAGAGGGACACATGGAGAACATGGATGCATCGGGAGGGAGAGAGGGTGTGTTTGTGATAGAGAGATCCCCTCGAGATCGTGAGGGGACTATATGGGTGGGAGATCGAGGGAGGTGCGTGCGCGATAGAAAGATGCCCCGAGAGAAATCGAGATAGACCATGCACATGTTTGTGATGGAGACTAAGATTAGCTAGTCATATAAATATAGGGGGGATTGCGTGTGCCTACAATTGAGTGAGAGACCATCATACTTGTCTAGGCATGAGATTGTGCGTGTGCGTGTGAGATGGAGAGAGAACGAGGGAGAGAGATAGATTTTTAGATGGGTCTATCGAGTGTGAGCGAGATATGCATGTGTATGTGTGAACCAGGTAGATGGAGAGTTTGAGAGAGAGATGGAAGAGCTCCGAGACGACAGAGTGGTGCGTGAGAGAGTTATGGGCAACGAGGCAAGGAATTTGTGTGTGTACGATGAGTGCACCCAAGATATTTAGCTTGGACTAGAGAATCATACATAGTGTGCGAGAGAGACCTATAGATGGAGACTGTAGTATATATGCATGCGAACTAGAAAGAACCCCTCCACACACAGACAAAGAGAGAGAGAGAGATGGAGGGAGAGGGAGAGGGACCAACAAGGTTTGTGTGTTGGATGCATGCAACAGAATTGAAGATTGTCGGAGAGAGAGAGAGAGAGAGAGAGAGAGAGAGAGGTCACATTTTATGCATCAAAGACTGATATAAACCATGTTTCGATATAAACTTGCATTCAAATATTTAAATTGGAGAACATGTTGTCTGCAATCCACACATGAACGGAGATATGCATATATCAAACAAGTTCATTAATTTGACTTTCAACATATTCATGGAGTACTATAATACTGTACAACATGCTACTCGATTGAGGTGTTCAATTTTGGATTTAGTTCAGTATTTTGACCTAGTGAACGAGCTATTTCATTGAATCGAGATATTTAATTTTGGGTTTGATTCCCGTTTTTGAGTGGGTCAACTATTTGTCATATAGTAAATCACTAGCAACGAGCATGTAAAAACACATTACTCCCGAGCATCATCTCTCCATCTTAAAAAGAAGTGGCAAGATAATATTTCAAAAATTTGATTCAAATCAACTTGGTAGTAGACGTGGATGCTCGTTCTCCCAAAACTTGAATGAACCGTTAAACACCCTCTGCTCGGGGGAATTCGCCCGAGCAAATAAATGGGAGACGCGAAATTACCGGCCTATGTCGGACACGCATCAATTGGCCCGTTGTATGATAACCCACAAGTATAGGTGATCGCAACTATTTTCGAGGGTAGAGTATTCAACCCAAATTTATTGATTCGACACAAGGGGAGCCAAAGAATATTCTCAAGTATTAGCAGTTGAGTTGTCAATTCAACCACACATGGATAACTTAGTATCTGCAGCAAAGTATTTAGTAGCAAAGTAGTATGGATGTAACAGTAACAGTGGCACAAGTAAGGTAACAGTGGCAAAAGTAATGGTAGCAGTTTTGTAGTGATTGTAACAGTAGCAAAGATAAAGTAAATAAGTAAAGCACAATATCTGAAAATCTCGTAGGCATTGGATCAGCGATGGATAATTATGCCGGATTCGGTTCATCATGTAATAGTTATAACATAGGGTGACTCAGAACTAGCTCCAATTCATCAATGTAATGTAGGCATGTATTCCGAATATAGTCATACGTGCTTATGGAAAAGAACTTGCATGACATCTTTTGTCCTACCCTTGTGGCGACCCGACCTCAGATGGTCAAGTCTCTGTGCTCAGGTGTCATCCCTGGATCAGTAATGCTGACACCACACAGTACTTCGAAGGATTTATAACAGAGTAGCAATCACACACTTATTACATTGAATGTCTCAAAAGAGAACTTATTTCAATAATATGGCTTAAGGCCATCTAATGCGATAACATCGGAAGGCTTGGAAGATAAAGTGAGTCCATCAACTCCAACGGCATAACTGAGCTGCATGGCAACGACCTACGAACCTTACCCCTCGTCTGAAAAGTCTGCAACATAATACGTTGCGGCCCGTGAACGGGTCAACACATGGAATATGCTGACAATGTAACACAAAAGAGCAATAACAGAATAATGCTACCAATACATGCATATTTGGCTGGTGGAAAGCTTTATGGTTACAGTTTTTGCGAAAAGCCAATTTTTCCCTACTACAAAGGAATCAATTTTAATTTAACTATCATGGTAGTTGAAACATCATTTGAGAAGGTAACCCCAACTCAATGATCCCAATTAAAAATAATTAACAACCCAGCAATATTAATTTTAAGAGTGTTGAGATACATGCGAACACTCAAGTACTAGATACTCAGAATTGTCCATAACCGGGGACACGGCTAACCATGATTAGATTGTACACTCTGCAGAGGTTTGCGCACTTTTCCCGCAAGACTCGATCGCCTCCGTTGATTCTCGCACTGCATGGTGTTTGAGAGACGGATGACCGAGACACAGTCTTTCAGAAGCATTAAACCTCTACTCCGGGCAGACCATACCAAACCTACAAACCCACTACCTGCTGATCCACCTCTTCAAGAGCTTCACACAACTTACACAAACTGTGCTAGAGCCCATAATAGCTTGCGGCTGCACACGGAAGTTTCTAGCATGAATAGACTCAGTTCCCTTTGAGCCTGGGTGGCGGTCCATAGGAGAATCACACGGTAACCCCGGGATTTCCAAAAATAAAACAGGCAATCACTGGTAACCCCAGGTGCCTCAATCCACCCAGATGTGTATTAAAGTTGCCACCTTAAGTAAACCATTAATTAACAATCTCACATCTGTCATGGATATCACTCAAACCCAATCCACGTCTACGAGCATAGCATGGCAATATAAGCATAACGTAGAAGTAACTCCCAAGGGTTTGATAATAAACAGGGTAATAGGTTCTACCTCATCAACTACTTCCCAATACCCACATGTTAAAGGCATCCTAGTCATGCAATGTTTGAGGATGGAAACTAATGCACAAAAACTGGGTATGAAAAGAGTATGATCAATGTGTTACTTGCCTTGCTGACGATCCGGGTATCCTAGAGACTCGTAGTAACACGCTTCGCACTCCGGGAATTCTATCGCAAGCAAACAATAACATACATAAGCAACAATCAAAGATGCACAAGTAGAACTCCAAATAAAAGAGTTCTACCGGAGAGTTCAACTTAAGAACTCCGGTTTGCAAAAAGAATCAAATCAAACGAAGCAACGAAACTCAAACGGCAAAAGAAACAACTTCATTTTGCTATTCTGGATCTAAGTCAAATTTTACAGAAGAAAAATCTTGTTTGAGTTGATTATTCGGAAAGAGGGTTTCGAGATGAAACTCTAGGCGCTTGAATCGCCTGATTCCGATAAACGAGCGAAAAGATAAACATGTTTGAAAATCGGATCAGAAATCGCGATCAGAAAAATCGCGGAATAAATCCAATAAAAAGAAAAATGACGAACTGCTAAACGAACGAACGTTCCTTAACAGAAACTTAACAGTGAACGCGTTCGTTAAAACGAACGGACGAACGGACGTTCGCTAAGCAAATAAACCGGGAAAAAATAAAATAAACCGATCTAGAAAAAAAACGATCTAGGGTTTTTTCCAAAAAAACCCGAAGGATTTATTTTTAAAAAAAACCAGCGGCGGGGTCGGGTACCTCCGGCGAGGCTCGTCCGGCGGGGCGGCGGCTCCGGCGGGGCTTGGCGACGGGCGGCGGGGCTGCGGCGGGAGGCGGCGGCGATGCGGGGCTCCGGCGGGGGCTCCGGCGGCGGCGGATCGGGGCTTGGGGCGGCTCGGGCTCCGACGGCGGCGGCGGGTGGCGGGTGGTGGTGTGGCTGCGGTGTGGCGGCGGGGCGGCGACATTTATAGGAGGGCGGGGCGGGCGGCTTGGGGAAGGGGGCGCCCGGGGGTGGAGTCCGGCTCGGACCCGCCCTCGGCGTCCGTGCCGCGCACGGCGTGCACGCGGGGAAGGCGGCGGCGGCTGGCTGGGCCGGCCTGCTCGGCTGGGCCTTCGGCCCAGTCAGGCGCGAGGCTATTTTTCTTAAAACATACCGCCGAAGAAAAAATCCTAGAAAAATAAATAAAAATCTAAAAATTCCAAAACAAGTTTTCTCCGTCTAAATAAAATATTTAGCACAGGATGAACTTTTCTTGGCCCCTAAAATGCAATTTTTAAAACATGCACATTTTTTTCTAGGAGCAATAAAAATCCCGAATAAACTCAAATAAAATCCCAAAAATGATTTTAACATTTTTCCTCCGATATTTCAATTATTTTGGAGAAGTCATATTATCTCCCCTCGTTTATTATTTTAAAATGAAATATTTTCCGGAGAGAAAATAATTAAAATCAAATCCTCGTCTTCACTATTTGATAAAAATTTCAAATATGAAAATTAGAAAATCCCCAACTCTCTCCGAAGGTCCTTGAGTTGCTTAGGATTTCGAGGATTGCAAACGAAAAGCAATAAAATATGATATGCATGTATGACCTATGTATAACATGCTAAATTGGAAATTTGGGATGTTACAAACCTACCCCCCTTAAGATGAATCTCGCCCTCGAGATTCGGGTTGGCTAGAAAATAGGTGCGGATGGTCCTTGCGAATATCCTCCTCTCGCTCCCAGGTGGCTTCCTCCTCAGTATGATGACTCCACTGAACTTTGCGAAACTTGATCACCTTGTTGCGAGTGACTCGGCTATCAAACTCAAGAATCTTTACTGGCTTCTCCTCATAAGTCAGATTATTATCCAGCTGAATCGCTTCCAAAGGTACTGTATCATTCAACGGTATATCGGCCAACTCAGCATGACACTTCTTCAGCTGTGATACGTGAAACACATCGTGAACTCCTGACAATCCTTCTGGTAACTCCAGCTTGTAGGCAACTTCTCCCATCCGTTCCAAAATACGATACGGTCCTACAAATCTCGGGGCTAACTTTCCCTTAACTCCAAATCGTTTTACTCCCCTCAAGGGTGATACTCTTAGATAGGCTCTGTCTCCAACTTCATAAGTTACTTCCTTGCGTTTTGAATCTACGTAACTCTTCTGTCTGGACTGAGTAATCTTTAGTCTATCTCTGATCAGTTTAACCTTCTCCTCTGATTCCTTGATCAAATCTGGTCCAAACAACTGAAGGTCTCCTACCTCGTCCCACATCAATGGTGTTCTGCACCTGCGTCCATATAGAGCTTCGAATGGTTCCATCTTCAAACTGGCCTAGTAACTGTTGTTATAAGAAAACTCCGCGTACGGCAAATTGTCATCCCAACTAGATCCATAATCTAGCGCACAGGCTCTCAACATATCCTCCAAAATCTGATTGACTCTCTCTGTCTGCCCATCTGTCTGCGGGTGAAAAGCTGTACTGAACTCCAATCGGGTTCCCAAAGTATGGTGTAACTGATGCTAAAACTTTGAAGTAAACTGGGTTCCTCTATCTGATACAATGCTCCTCGGAACTCCATGTAAACATACGATCCTGGTCATATATATCTTGGCAAACTTCGCACTTGTATACGTTGTTTTCACCGGGATGAAATGAGCTACTTTAGTCAATCGATCCACAACTACCCATATAGAATCATATCCTGCCTTGGTTCTGGGTAATCCGGTAATGAAGTCCATACCAAGTTTATCCCACTTCCATTCGGGTATTGGCATAGGCTGTAACAGTCCTGCTGGCTTCTGATGTTCTGCCTTCACTCTCTGACATACATCACATACGGCTACATACTCGGCAATATCCTTCTTCATTCCAGTCCACCAGAAATGTTCCTTCAAGTCCAAATACATCTTGGTGTTTCCGGGGTGAATCGAGTATGGTGAGTCATGGGCCTCCTGAAGTATCAACTTCCTGATCTCCGAATTGTTGGGCACATAAAATTCGGTCCTCAAAGCACAAGGTATCGTGCTCATCCTCGCGAAAACCTTTGGCTTTACCTTCGCCCATCCTTTCTCTTATCTCTGCAATCTCTTTGTCTTCCTTCTGAGTTTCTCGAATCTTGTCCAACAGTGTTGACTGAACTTCCATTGTTGCAAGAAAACATGTTGGAAGAATCTCCAATCGAAGTTCCATGATCTCTGCAGCTAACTCCTTTGGCATTCCATTGCTCACAAGAACATTAGCATAACTCTTCCGGCTCAACGCGTCTGCTACGACATTGGCTTTTCCTGGATGGTAGTGTAGCTTCATGTCGTAATCCTTTAGAAGTTCCAACCATCTCCTCTGCCTGAGGTTCAACTCCTTTTGTGTGAAAATGTACTTCAAGCTCTTATGATTCGTGTACACATCACAACAGTTTCCAATAAGATAATGTCTCTAGGTCTTTAACGCATGCACTACGACTGCTAACTCCAAATCATGCGTGGCATAGTTCAACTCGTGTGGCTCCAGTTGTCGTGAGGCATACGAAACAACCTTTCCTTCCTGCATAAGCACACATCCAAGTCCCAAGCGAGAGGCGTCACAATACACTTGAAACTCCTTATGTATATCTGGCAGGGTCAGCACTGGGGCTGTAGTCAATCGCTCCTTCAGCTCTTGAAAACTTGTCTCGCACTCCTCCGTCCATTTGAACTTAGTATCCTTCTTTAACAATTCAGTCATTGGTTTAGCAATCTTGGAAAAATTCTCAATGAACCTCCGATAATATCCTGCCAGTCCAAGAAAACTGCGGATCTCGCCAACTGAAGTGGGTGCCAACCATTCAGTGACCGACTGAACCTTACTGGGATCCACTGCTATACCCTCTCCAGATATAACATGCCCAAGAAATCCAACTTCCTTCAACCAAAACTCGCACTTGCTGAATTTGGCGTATAACTGGTGTTCCCTGAGTTTCTCGAGAACCAAACGCAAGTGTTCCGCGTGCTCCTCTTCGTTCTTCGAGTATATCATAATATCATAAATGAATACCACAACAAACTTGTCCAAATACTCCATGAACACCTTGTTCATCATACTCATGAAATAGGCAGGGGCGTTAGTCAGTCCAAATGACATGACCGTATACTCATATAATCCATACCGTGTGGTAAACGCTGTCTTGGGTATATCCTGCTCTCGGATCTTCAACTGATGGTATCCCGATCGTAGATCAATCTTTGAAAACACCTTAGCTCCTTGTAACTGGTCAAACAGATCATTGATCATCGGTAAGGGATACTTGTTCTTTATCATTACTTCATTTAGAGCTCGGTAATCAACAACCATCCTCAGGGTTTTATCCTTCTTCTCCACCAAAAGTACTGGGGTTCCCCAAGGTGACGAGCTTCTACGAATGTAACCTTTCTCCAACAACTCCTTAATCTGCTTCTTAATTTCCGCCAGATCATTTGCTGGCATCCGATAGGGTCTCCTGGATATCGGTCCTGTTCCTGGCAATAACTCTATCAAAAACTCGATGTCTCTGTCCGGTGGCATACCAGGTAACTCTTCGGGGAAAACATCCAGAAAATCCTTTACTACAGGTACTTCCTCCTGTACAACTCCTGTGAGGGCGTTTACTTGGCTCCTCCTAGGCACATGCCTAGATACATACTTAATCCTTTTTCCCTCCGGGGTGGTAAGATAAATTGACTTACTAGCACAGTCAATACTTCCTCCATACTTTGACATCCAGTCCATACCTAATATCACATCCAATCCTTGCGACTCCAAGATAATTAGGTCAGACGGGAATACATGTGTTCCAATGATTAGGGGTATCTGGGTGCACCATCTGCTAGCCATGTACTCTGATCCTGGCGAGCTCACTAAGAGGGGTGTCCTAAGGGTTCGGGTTGGTAACTTAAACTTTTCCACAAATCCCCTTGATATGTATGAATGTGATGCACCAGTATCGAAAAGAACAATAGCGGTAAATGACTGAACCAAAAACTTTCCTATTACCGCGTCCGACTGCTCTTCAACCTCCTCCACGTTAACGTGGTTCACTTGTCCTTTGTTGAATGGATTGGGCTTCTTCCCTGCGCTCCCGTTTCCATTCCCATTCTTTCCTTCAGAGCAGTCATTGGCATAGTGCCATGTCTTCCCGCACTTGTAGCAAACAACTTGGCTTAAGTCCCTCTTTGCGGGTGTAGATGGGTTAGAGCGGTTCTGATTATTGTTGGCTCCATTCCCATTCCCGTTCTTCGCACCATTATGGTTATGCGATCCTCCTCCCGCATGGTTATGTCCTCCATGGTTATGAACAAGTCCTCCTGAGTTCGGGGTCAAACGAGGCTTCTGGTGAGCTCCTGAATTGTATTTCCCTTGTCCATACTTCCTCTTACGATTATCGATCTACTGCTGCTTCCCTTCAATCATCAGGGACTTATCTACCAACTCCTGGTAGTTGTTGAAGGTTGCTACCATCAACTGCATACTCATCTCATCATTCAGCCCTTCCATAAACTTCTCCTGCTTCGCGGCATCTGTGGCCACATCATCAGGGGCATAACGTGACAACTTGCTAAACTCATCCACGTACTGGCCAACAGTACGATTCCCCTGGCGTAGGTTGCGAAACTCACGCTTCTTCATCTGCATAGCTCCAGTCGAGACATGGGCAGTGCGAAAAGCCTGCTGAAACTGAGCCCATGTGACAGTGTCGATAGGATAGGTGGCTGTGAAATTCTCCCACCATGCTGCTGCAGGTCCATCCAGTTGGTGTGCGGCAAAACGCACCTTCTCAGCATCTGTGCATCCAGCGGTGGTTAACTCCCTTCCAATATGGCGTAGCCAATCATCTGCAACTATTGGCTCGATGCTACTGGAGAACACCGGCGGCTGTAACCTTAAGAAACGGGCGAGGTTATCCACTGGCGGCGGGTTGTTGTTGTTGGCATTGTTGTTATTGGCATTGCCCTGGTTCTGAACTAACAACTGCATCAGGGCATTCTGCTGCTGGATCAACTGAGTGATCTCCGGTGGGAAAACAAACTCGGGGTCTCTCTCCTCAGAGGCATCTGATGGGTTTAGATGGAAGAGATTTAGAATAGAAAAAGATCTAGGGGAGAAACACTACCCATATGTATATGAGGCAAACACAAGCATTCATTCAATCAAACAAGCAAGGGCATACAAAACGGTCTAGGACTATCGCAAAAGTGCTCACTACTACTAGTTACATGGGGGAAAATACTATTATCATATGGTGGTCATCTAGAAATTTTGATCGGTGGAAGACTCCATGATGTCTGCTCCAGCTTCATCTTCATAGTCAACATCACTTGAATCCGAGTTGGTGTCGTCGATGATGATGTAGTTGTCCGGACGTATGAGGTCTTCTTTCGGAACTGGTCCTCCCATAAAGATTCCGATCTTCTCAACTAAGTCATCATTCTTCTCCAATAGGGTCTTGATTTCCTCATATCCATCGCGTGTGAACTTAAGTCCTTCCTCCAGTTCGATGATCCTGGTCTTCACCTTCTTCAACTCGATCATGTCAGCGCACATCTGGTTCTCCTGACGTCGAATGTGCTGGTTTTGCTCCTGGATAAAGGCTGCGACAGATCTATCCTTCCTGGTGCTGATCATCTCCCATTGTCATCTCGGCGCCCACATATTTGATAGGTGGTATCCTCAAGTTCCTTGTTGTAGATTTCTCCAATGCGTCCCATGGTAATATGAGCTGCCATACTCTTGCCAAGGCTCCAAGTGGGTGCTTCGAAAGAAAACTCTATGGGTTTAGAATTTGGCGAGAACGTCCTTCCTGGAACTCGTACTTGAATCATCCAGCGCTCTTCTTCCGGTAGAGTGGCGTTGTTCGTCCCAGTGAAGCTTGGTATTCCAATATTCAAGTACCTAGTGACTTCCTTCAAGTGGCGTCCAAAAGGTGTGTCTTCATCCGGTTGTGCAAACTTGGTCTTCATCTCCTTCATCCTAAAGAGTGGAAAGAGAAGAGGAGTCAGAAATGAGAAGAGAAGTGTGACCTATGGTTTATCTTAGTGGTCGTGTCCTACACTCAGCGTGTGCTCTGATACCATCTTGTAGCGACCCGACCTCAGATGGTCAAGTCTCTGTGCTCAGGTGTCATCCCTGGATCAGTAATGCTGACACCACACAGTACTTCGAAGGATTTATAACAGAGTAGCAATCACACACTTATTACATCGAATGTCTCAAAAGAGAACTTATTACAATAATATGGCTTAAGGCCATCTAATGCGATAACAGCGGAAGGCTTGGAAGATAAAGTGAGTCCATCAACTCCAACGGCATAACTGAGCTGCACGGCAACGACCTACGAACCTTACTCCTCGTCTGAAAAGTCTGCAACATAATACGTTGCAGCCCGAGAACGGGTCAGCACATGGAATATGCTGGCAATGTAACACAAAAGAGCAATAACAGAATAATGCTACCACTACATGCATATTTGGCTGGTGGAAAGCTCTATGGTTACAGTTTTGCGAAAAGCCAATTTTTCCCTACTACAAAGGAATCAATTTTAATTTAACTATCATGGTAGTTGAAACATCATTTGAGAAGGTAACCCCAACTCAATGATCCCAATTAAAAGTAATTAACAACCCAGCAATATTAATTTAAGAGTGTTGAGATACATGCGAATACTCAAGTACTAGATACTCAGAATTGTCCATAACCGGGGACACGGCTAACCATGATTAGATTGTACACTCTGCAGAGGTTTGCGCACTTTTCCCCGCAAGACTCGATCGCCTCCGTTGATTCTCGCACTGCATGGTGTTTGAGAGACGGATGACCGAGACACAGTCTTTCAGAAGCATTAACTCTCTACTCCGGGCAGACCATACCAAACCTACAAACCCACTACCTGCTGATCCACCTCTTCAAGAGCTTCACGCAACTTACTCAAACTATGCTAGAGCCCATAATAGCTTGCGGCTGCACACGGAAGTTTCTAGCATGAATAGACTCAGTTCCCTTTGAGCCTGGGTGGCGGTCCATAGGAGAATCACACGGTAACCCCGGGATTTCCAAAAATAAAACAGGCAATCACTGGTAACCCCAGGTGCCTCAATCCACCCAGATGTGTATTAAAGTTGCCACCTTAAGTAAACCATTAATTAACAATCTCACATCTGTCATGGATATCACTCAAACCCAATCCACGTCTACGAGCATAGCATGGCAATATAAGCATAACGTAGAAGTAACTCCCAAGGGTTTGATAATAAACAGGGTAATAGGTTCTACCTCATCAACTACTTCCCAATACCCACATGTTAAAGCATCCTAATCATGCAATGTTTGAGGATTGAAACTAATGCATAAAAACTGGGTATGAAAAGAGTATGATCAATGTGTTAGTTGCCTTGCTGACGATCCGGGTATCCTAGAGACTCGTAGTAACACGCTTCGCACTCCGGGAATTCTATCGCAAGCAAACAATAACATACATAAGCAACAATCAAAGATGCACAAGTAGAACTCCAAATAAAAGAGTTCTACCGGAGAGTTCAACTTAAGAACTCCGGTTTGCAAAAAGAATCAAATCAAACGAAGCAACGAAACTCAAACGGCAAAAGAAACAACTTCATTTTGCTATTCTGGATCTAAGTCAAATTTTACAGAAGAAAAATCTTGTTTGAGTTGATTATTCGGAAATAGGGTTTCGAGATAAAACTCCAGGGGCTTGAATCGCCTGATTCCGATAAACGAGCGAAAAGATAAACAGGTTTGAAAATCGGATCAGAAATCGCGATTAGAAAAATCGCGGAATAAATCCGATAAAAAGAAAAACGACGAACTGCTAAACGAACGAACGTTCGTAAACAGAAACTAAACAGTGAACGCGTTCGTTAAAACGAACGGACGAACAGACGTTCGCTAAGCAAATAAACCGGGAAAAAATAAAATAAACCGATCTAGAAAAAAAACGATCTAGGGTTTTTCCAAAAAAACCAAAGGGTTTATTTTAAAAAAAACCGGCGGCGGGGTCGGGTACCTCCGGTGAGGCTCGTCCGGTGGGGCGGCGGCTCCGGCGGGGCTTGGCGACGGGCGGCGGGGCTGTGGGGCTGCGGCGGGAGGCGGCGGCGACGCGGGGCGACGGCGGCGGCTCCGGCGGTGGCGGATCGGGGCTCGGGGCGGCTCGGGCTCCGATGGCGGTGGCGGGTGGCGGGTGGTGGTGTGGCGCGGTGTGGCGGCGGGGCGGCGGCATTTATAGGAGGGCGGGGCGGGCGGCTTGGGGAAGGGGGCGCCCGGGGGTGGAGTCCGGCTCGGACTCGCCCTCGGCGTCCGTGCCACGCACGGCGCGCGCGCGGGGAAGGCGGCGGTGGCTGGCTGGGCCGACCTGCTCGGCTTGGCCTTCGGCCCAGTCGGGCGCGAGGCTATTTTTTTTAAAACATTCCGCCAAAGAAAAATTCCTAGAAAATTAAATAAAAATCTAAAAATTCCAAAACAAGTTTTCTCCGTCTAAATAAAATATTTAGAACAAGATGAACTTTTCTTGGCCCCTAAAATGCAATTTTAAAACATGCAACATTTTTCTAGGAGCAATAAAATCCCGAATAAACTCAAATAAAATCCAAAAATGATTTCAACATTTTTCCTCCGATATTTCAATTATTTTGGAGAAGTCATATTATCTCCCCTTGTTTATTATTTTAAAATGAAATATTTTTCGGAGAGAAAATAATTAAAATCAAATCCTCGTCTTCACTATTTGATAAAAATTTCAAATATGAAAATTAGAAAATCCCCAACTCTCTCCGAAGGTCCTTGAGTTGCCTAGGATTTCGAGGATTGCAAACGAAAAGCAATAAAATATGATATACATGTATGACCTATGTATAACATGCCAAATTGGAAATTTGGGATGTTACAACCCTCCCGTGGCAGCGGGGTCCTAATGGAAACTAGGGGATATTAAGGCCTCCTTTCAATAGAGTATCGGACCAAAGCATTAACACATAGTGAATACATGAACTCCTCAAACTACGGTCATCACCGAGAAGTATCCCGATTATTGTCACTTCAGGGTTGTCGGATCATAACACATAATAGGTGACTATAGACTTGCAAGATAGGATCAAGAACTCACATATATTCATGAAAACATAATAGGTTCAGATCTGAAATCATGGCACTCGGGCCCTAGTGACAAGCATTAAGCAGAGAAAAGTCACAGCAACATCAATCTCACAACATAGTGGATACTAGGGATCAAACCCTAACAAAACTAACTTGATTACATGGTAAATCTCATCCAACCCATCACCGTCCAGCAAGCCTATGATGGAATTACTCACGCACGGCGGTGAGCATCATGAAATTGGTGATGGAGGATGGTTGATGATGACGACGGCGACGAATCACCCTCTCCGGAGCCCCGAACGGACTCCAGATCAGCCCTCCCGAGAAAGATTAGGGCTTGGCGGTGGCTCCGTATCGTAAAACGTGATGAAACTTTATCTCTGATTTTTTTCTCCGTGGAAGCAAATATATGGAGTTGGAGTTGAGGTCGGTGGACGTTCAGGGGGCCCACGAGGTAGAGGGCGCGCCCTAGGGGAGGGGGCGCGCCCCCCACCCTCGTGGACAGGGTGTGGGCCCCCTGACGTTGATTCTTTCGCCAGTATTTTTTATTAATTCTGAAAAGTTGCTCCGTGGATTTTCAGGTCATTTCGAGAACTTCTATTTCTGCACAAAAATAACACCATGGCAGTTTTGCGAAAAACAGCGTCAGTCCAGGTAAGTTCGCTTCAAATCATGCAAGTTGGAGTCCAAAACAAGGGCAAAAGTGTTCGGAAAAGTAGATACGACGGAGACGTATCAACTCCCCCAAGCTTAAACCTTTGCTTGTCCTCAAGGAATTCAGTTGACAAACTGAAACTGATAAAGAAAAACTTTTACAAACTATGTTTGCTCTTGTTGTTGCAAATATGTAAAGCCAGCATTCAAGTTTTCAGCAAAGATTATGAACTAACCATATGCACAATAACACTTAGGTCTCATGTTTACTCATATCAATGGCATAATCAACTAGCGAGCAATAATAATAAAACTCAGATGACAACACTTTCTCAAAACAATCATAATATGATACAACAAGATAGTATCTCGCTAGTCCTTTCTGAGACTGCAAAACATAAATGCAGAGCACCTTTAAAGATCAAGGACCGACTAAACATTGTAATTCATGGTAAAAGAGATCCAGTCATAGTCATACCCAATATAAATTAATAGTAATGCATGCAAATGACAGCGGTGCTCCCCAGCGTGTGCTTTTTAATAAGAGGGCGATGACTCAACATAAAAGTAAATAGATAGGCCCTTCGCAAAGGGAAGCAGGGATTCGTAGAGGTGCCAGAGCTCGATTTTAAAATAGAGATGAATAACATTTTGAGTTGTATACTTTCACTGTCAACATAACAACTATGAGATCTCTATATCTTCCATGCTACACACATTATAGGCGGTTCCCAAATAGAATGGTAAAGTTTATACTCCCCCACCACCAACAAGCATCAATCCATGGCTTGCCCGAAACAATGGGTGCCTCCAACTAGCAACAATCCTGGGGGAGGTTTGTTTAATTATTTTGATTTGATTTGAGCGTGTGACTGGGCATCCCGGTTACCAGCCATTTTCCCGTGAATGAGGAGCGGAGTCCACGCCCCTTGAGAATAACCCACCTAGCATGGAAGTTACATATAGCCCTAGTTGATACATGAGCTGCTCGAGCATACAAAACAGAATTTCATTTGAAGGTTTGGAGTTTGTCACATACAAATTTACTTGGAACGGCAGGTAGATACCGCATATAGGAAGGTATGGTTGACTCATATGGAATAACTTTGGGGTTTATGGAGTTTGGATGCACAAGCAGTATTCCCGCTTAGTACAGGTGAAGGCTAGAAAGAGACTGGGAAGCGACCAACTGAGAGAGCGACAACAGTCATGAACATGCATTAAAATTAATCAACACCGAGTGCAAGCATGAGTAGGATATAATCCACCATGAACATAAATATCTTGAATGCTATGTTGATTTTGTTTCAACTACATGCGTGAACATGTGCCAAGTCAAGTCACTCGAATCATTCCAAGGAGGATACCACCCTATCATACCACATCACAACCATTTAGTAGCATGTTGGCACGCAAGGTAAACCATTATAAGCTCCTAGCTAATTAAGCATGGCATAAGCAACTATAATCTCTAATTGTCATTGCAAACATGTTTATTCATAATAGGATGAATCAAGAACGATGAACTAATCATATTTACAAAAACAAGAGAGGTCGAGTTCATACCAGCTTCTCTCATCTCAATCAGTCCATCATATATCGTCATTATTGCCTTCCAATTGCATGACCGAATGGTGTGTATAATAATAATAGTGCACGTGCATTGGACTAAGCTGGAATCTGCAAGCATTCAATTCAAGGGAGAAGACAAGGTAATATCGGCTCTTGGTTAAATTAACAATCATGCCCCTCGACCCCCAAAGGAAAGAAAAGAAATAAAACTATTTACACGGGAAAGCTCCCAACAAGCAAAAGAAGAATGGGAAATATTTTTGGGTTTTCTTTTAATTACTACTACTACAGCATGGAAATTAAACTAACTAATTTTTTTGGTTTTTCTTAAGGTTTATCAAACACACAAGAAGAAAGCTAGAAAAAGAAATTAAACTAGCATGGATAGTACAATGAAAAAGTATGAGCACCAACAACTAGAATGAGTGTGTGAACATGAATGTAATGCCGGTGAGAAATACGTACTCCCCCAAGCTTAGGATTTTGGGTAGCCTGACTGATATCCAAAGTTGTAACTGGGGTCGTACTGAGATGCAGCAGCCATTGCCTCCTAGGCTGCGGCATGGCAGCGAGCTGCCTCCGTCCTCCTCTCGTAATCGGTTTCCTCCTCCCTGGTGATAACATATCTTCTTTTTTTCCTGATAATCAAAAAGGCCAGGAGCAGGGAGAGTAATATGGACAGCGCAACGTCTGCCAAAGATTAGTCGA